>NC_069501.1:971274611-971452111 GCF_027579735.1 Bombina bombina | reverse complement strand
ATCGTGACTTCAAAGCTCTTGTTAAGTGTTACACAAGTAAAACTGTTGCACAAAATACATGAAAATGCATTGTATAGTACAGCTACACTCAATATAACACCGTCCATGGCTGTATCGGCCTACCAGGAGATTTCCTGGTGGGCCACAGCAGCTGGGGCTAGCCAGCTACAATTTAAAGGGATGGTGCTGCTGTCAAGGCAATGCATCTGTATCACATTTCTTCCTTTCTCCTCTGAGCTATATGTATTAAGGTCACAACATATTTCCTTGTAAGTTTTATTTCCTAAGCCATGTACCATTTAGTAGCCCTACTTTTGAATGTTTTCTAGTGTCTAGTCATGTCACACTGTGAGGCAGTGACACACTGTTTTGAGTGTCTTCTCCAGATCACACTATGGATATTTGTTTTTACACTGTGTAAGGGAGTCATGGATAGAATTGGGTTGTATGGAGCCTATATAACAACAATCTGGCATTTTTTTATTACAAAATAAATATTTTAATTCTACTGACTCAACAAAAATAGGGCTGGTCTCCAATTTTTCAAGGGTTGCTTTTTATTCCCAGTCCGACCCTGGCTCTGTCTAATACAATTATTTTAAAAAGCTATATTGCATAAAAAAAGTTATTAAAAAAAAAAAAAGTCTGCAAAGGGCTTTAACATAGAGATACATACGTATACATGTTTAAATATCTGTACATATGTATTAATGTGTTTGTATGTATGTATGCAAAGAACATTGGAATGTGAAATATTACTATTTCATGTCTAGTTGCCGCACTTTAAAAAACGCGATCAGGTTTGCACACGAATAAGGGTGGGTTTGTTTCCACTTTTTGCGCTCCATTGAAGACTATGGGGAATATTTTAACGCGGTTGTACTATTCGAAGTTCGGCTTTTTACACGCGTCGGGTTAGCAAACAAGTAAAAACTTCTTCTTACTTTTAACTTGTAATACACGCGCTACCCGAAGAGTGAAAAAAGCCTTAGTCTAGTGGGGTTAACGCGCGAACAGGAACTCAAACTACCGCTCCACTTGTACCAGTTGTTGTCCAGTATTTTTGGGAAGGAAAGCTGCAGCCCTGTATACAAATACATAATATACACCAAACAAGTAAAAAAATATGTTTGTGAGTACATACTAAAAATCTAAACTGCTAAATATTTTGGTATGACATTCCTACAAGTATTCCAGCATAAGTACAGAGCATCCCACAGAGCTTCTAGAGATGTCAGCGTGTTTTGCCTGTTCCCAGAGATGTTGAATAGATTTAAGGTCTGGTGATTGTGCAGGGAAATCCAATCGAGTTATCACCATTGCCCTTCCTTGGACTTCAGATTTGCCTGCTTTGACATTTAGGATCCCTATCTTGCTGGAAAATAAATCCTCTTCTGCATGATAGTGTTGTACTTCCTTTTGATCACAGTGTGGTTGATCTTGTTTAAATCATCACCCCCAGAATAGGCAAAGCATCCCCACACCTGAATATTTCTTAATTGTAGGTTGTACACGCTGTTAGCTCTCATATGCTGTCTCCTTATATGAATTTTACTATTGCAGCAAAAAAAAATCACATTTTGATTCATGAGTAAACAAACAGGACATTTTTTCAGTCTTCTAATGTAAATTGCCTTATTGTTTTGCACACACTAAATACTTCGAATTTGTAGCCATTAAAGTGGTGTAGAAGCTTCTACTTTGCTATGCAGATGCTGTTCTATTCAGTTATTATGTAAATGCTGAATTTGCTGGTCTTCTGATTGTGTGGTCACTTTAGGTCTGCCTGGTCTGAAAATAGTTTAATTTCAGATTTTTTTTCCCCAATGTGCATTGTTACTGCCCATGAAAAGTATTTCAGCACTCATTAGAACAACTTTCCTTAAATTGTTGCCTGATTACAAAAGGTATTTCTTGCAGATAACACTGCACATTGTTGTTTGATCTTTTTATAGCATTGCATCTTGTTTTTGAATATTAAGGAATACAATTATAAAAAAAAATACAAACTATATTTTCAATTATTGTCCTAGAGGTGCACTAGAAGGACATACTAATAGGACTAATAGAAGTAACTAGAATCAGTTGTAGGATAATTCAAGTGACAAGACGGGGCAGGGAATATGATATAGGCAGTTGCAGGGTTTGGTGACAGATCTAGGTGAGCTATACGTCCCTATTCATCACTGTGGCACCCCCAAACCTCAAATGTGCCAGCTGCCCTGAATATGCAATTTAGTGCTGTTCTACATGTCCAGTGTTCTATGCAGAGCAGGGGTAAGGGTGGGAGAAAGAGAGTGTTTTTTTTATTTAAAAAAAAGGAAAAAAGCTAGGAGGAATAGATAGCAAATGATGAGGCTCACCACTTGCAACCACTACACCCTTGATATCTCTTATTCTGTTCAACTTTTAACACCACAAATTGAATGGCCTACAGCCAAACCTGGTTGGGTAATTGCATGAAAAGGAGGAGAAAAAAAATAATGAAGAATTGGAGAGTGGAAGAAACTTTGGAGTAAACTGAAGAGGAGAAAAGAAAACACATTGATGCATATAGTGGGATAACATTCTGTGTGGTATCCTAGTAACTGTGAGGAAAAGTGAAAAGAGGAGCACTAGGGGTGGACAACAATAATATAGACTCATTACAGTGCGAGAGATAGTGGTGATTACATTATATGAGGCAGTGTATATACACTGCCAATGCATACAAAGTACAATATAACGTTTAACACCTAACAGGCAGATGTATATTTATTTCTAATAACTGCATTATTCTCCCTATTTTGTTTGTGCGTTTTCCTTGTGTAAGAACCATGTCCTGGGACCCTTGCTGTTTCCTTCGGCACATTTCTGCGTATCTTAGCCTGAGACTTCATTCCAAACCTCTGCTGGGAATAACTTTCTCAGACAGTTAAATATAGAATGTGTCCCAGTCTTTGGCAATGTTTTCTCAGAGGATTATTAGACTGTTATCAGCCCCGCTGGGGCTGTGGTGAATGTTGGATTCTCTCATGGACAGAAACATATTTTTGTGCTTCCATTCTGGAGGTGATGCAAGTGTATGTGTAATCCAGCAGTTTTCAGCCTATGTCAGCGCACTTAATGGTGTTAAAACGAGGGACAAATCCCTGGAACATATCCTCTTAAAATATATAT
This sequence comes from Bombina bombina, assembly GCF_027579735.1. Lineage (NCBI taxonomy): Eukaryota > Metazoa > Chordata > Amphibia > Anura > Bombinatoridae > Bombina > Bombina bombina. The sequence continues at coordinate 971,448,952 of NC_069501.1, read as the reverse complement.
TTTTATTTTCTTGATGGATTTATAGCTGTATGGAAATCTATTCTAGTACTTCTGTGGGGCTTTAAACATTTTAAAACGTTTAGACCTCGGTGTAAAGTTAGTTTCATGTGATTTGAACCTGTGATCCTTTTTATTAAGACAGTGGTTCTCATCACGGGTGTCTCACTAGCAACCACTGTAATATGCAGCCAGATTTAGCGAAGTGTAGCAGATTTAAAGCAATGCATCTTTATTATTTATTTTTAGTTTTTCTACTGCACCCAGGGAGGCTAGAGTGCATTCCGTTGAATTGAGAACCGTGACCGTACTACATGCTGCATTGTGCTTGCTTGATAGGTGGAGGAGCGCATTTATATCAGTACCCATTGGCCACAGCAAGGAGATAACATTTAAGGCCTTTCTAATGGTGTTTCCCTAGACTGCAAAAAGCAATTCAGGTTTTGTTAACAAAATAACAGTAAATGTTTTTAAAACATTTATTTTGTATGTAGATATTTTCCCATACAGCGATTTAATTTCGGAAGCTTAAATCACTTTAATGCCTTTTAAAGGGACAGTCAAGTCAAAATTAACCTTTCATGATTCAGATAGGGTATGCAATTTTAAACAACTTTCCAATTTACTTTTATCATACATTTTACCTAGGTAGGCTCATATTCTAATTTGTAAGCTCTTGAAGGCCACCTCTTATCTCAGTGCATTAGCTTTCCACAGGCAGTGCTGGTTCATGTGTGTCATTTTGATAACATTGTGCTCACCCCTGTGGAGTTATTTGAGTCGACACTGATTGGCTGAAATGAAAGTTTGTAAAAAGCACTGAGATAAAGGTGCAGTCTGTGGAGGCTTAGATACAAGGTATTCACAGAGGTAAAAAGTATATTCATATAACGGTGTTCGTTATGCAAACTGGGGAACGGGTAATAAAGGGATTATCTATCTTTTTAAACGATAACATTTTTTAAGCAGATTTTAATATTCATGTATTAGCAAAAAATGCTTCTGATAAAAGCTATAGCCGTTTCAAAAGTGTATATAAGTATGCACGGTGCACCAGCATTTTAAACACAGCACTTGCTCAAAGAGTCTAAGGTGCTTGTACCATCTGGTAATGACTCAATTTGTTAATTGCTGACATAATACAAGCCTCACTGGCTCTCTGAGCAGCTGCAGTATTTAAAATGAGAAATCTAGTTATTCTTTACATGCGTGTGCAGAGAAAAATGTTAACACTAAAACAGTGATGACTTTTACTAGAAGCATGTTTGCCAATACATGTATATTGCAAATATGTTTCTACCCAAAGATCTAATTCATCTATGTGTATACATTTTTACTATAATGTCCCTTTAAGTACAACATCTCAGCTTCTCCATGGAGTGTGGGAAAGCAAAACAGGGCAAAATAAATAATGAATGTATATTTTATATTTACAATTTAAAAAAAATTAATACATTTTGAGTTTGACCCTTTTTAAGAAAAACTACATGAATGTACAACATGAATATGGGCTACCCTTACAATGGTTATAGTTTAAGTTTGATGAAGTTGTGTATTTCTTTCATGTAATTAGCAAGAGTCCATGAGCTAGTGACGTATGGGATATACATTCCTACCAGGAGGGGCAAAGTTTCCCAAACCTCAAAAATGCCTATAAATACACCCCTCACCACACCCACAATTCAGTTTTACAAACTTTGCCTCCGATGGAGGTGGTGAAGTAAGTTTGTGCTAGATTCTACGTTGATATGCGCTCCGCAGCAAGTTGGAGCCCGGTTTTCCTCTCAGCGTGCAGTGAATGTCAGAGGGATGTGAGGAGAGTATTGCCTATTTGAATGCAGTGATCTCCTTCTACGGGGTCTATTTCATAGGTTCTCTGTTATCGGTCGTAGAGATTCATCTCTTACCTCCCTTTTCAGATCGACAATATACTCTTATATATACCATTACCTCTGCTGATTCTCGTTTCAGTACTGGTTTGGCTTTCTACAAACATGTAGATGAGTGTCCTGGAGTAAGTAAATCTTATTTTCTGTGACACTCTAAGCTATGGTTGGGCACTTTGTTTATAAAGTTCTAAATATATGTATTCAAACATTTATTTGCCTTGACTCAGAATGTTCAACATTCCTTATTTTTCAGACAGTCAGTTTCATATTTGGGATAATGCACTTGAATTAATCAATTTTTTCTTACCTTCAAAAATTTGACTCTTTTTTTCCCTGTGGGCTGTTAGGCTCGCGGGGGCTGAAAATGCTTCATTTTATTGCGTCATTCTTGGCGCAGACTTTTTTGGCGCAAAAAATTCTTTTCCGTTTCCGGCGTCATACGTGTCACCGGAAGTTGCGTCATTTTTTGACGTTATTTTGCGCCAAAAATGTCGGCGTTCCGGATGTGGCGTCATTTTTGGCGCCAAAAGCATTTAGGCGCCAAATAATGTGGGCGTCTGATTTGGCGCTAAAAAATATGGGCGTCGCTTTTGTCTCCACATTATTTCAGTCTCATTTTTTCTTTGCTTCTGGTTGCTAGAAGCTTGTTCTTTGGCATTTTTTCCCATTCCTGAAACTGTCATTTAAGGAATTTGATCAATTTTGCTTTATATGTTGTTTTTTCTCTTACATATTGCAAGATGTCTCACGTTGCATCTGAGTCAGAAGATACTACAGGAAAATCGCTGTCTAGTGCTGGATCTACCAAAGCTAAGTGTATCTGCTGTAAACTTTTGGTAGCTATTCCTCCGGCTGTTGTTTGTATTAATTGTCATGACAAACTTGTTAATGCAGATAATATTTCCTTTAGTAAAGTACCATTGCCTGTTGCAGTTCCTTCAACATCTAAGGTGCAGAATGTTCCTGATAATATAAGAGATTTTGTTTCTGAATCCATAAAGAAGGCTATGTCTGTTATTTCTCCTTCTAGTAAACGTAAAAAATCTTTTAAATCTTCTCTCCCTACAGATGAATTTTTAAATGAACATCATCATTCTGATTCTGATGACTCTTCTGGTTCAGAGGATTCTGTCTCAGAGATTGATGCTGATAAATCTTCATATTTATTTAAAATGGAATTTATTCGTTCTTTACTTAAAGAAGTACTAATTGCTTTAGAAATAGAGGATTCTGGTCCTCTTGATACTAATTTTAAACGTTTAGATAAGGTATTTAAATCTCCTGTGGTTATTCCAGAAGTTTTTCCTGTTCCTAATGCTATTTCTGCAGTAATTTCCAAAGAATGGGATAAATTGGGTAATTCATTTACTCCTTCTAAACGTTTTAAGCAATTATATCCTGTGCCGTCTGACAGATTAGAATTTTGGGACAAAATCCCTAAAGTTGATGGGGCTATTTCTACCCTTGCTAAACGTACTACTATTCCTACGTCAGATGGTACTTCGTTTAAGGATCCTTTAGATAGGAAAATTGAATCCTTTCTAAGAAAAGCTTATCTGTGTTCAGGTAATCTTCTTAGACCTGCTATATCATTGGCTGATGTTGCTGCAGCTTCAACTTTTTGGTTGGAAACTTTAGCGCAACAAGTAACAGATCATGATTCTCATGATATTATTATTCTTCTTCAGCATGCTAATAATTTTATCTGTGATGCAATTTTTGATATTATCAGAGTTGATGTCAGGTTCATGTCTCTAGCTATTTTAGCTAGAAGAGCTTTATGGCTTAAGACTTGGAATGCTGATATGGCTTCTAAATCAACTCTACTTTCCATTTCTTTCCAGGGTAACAAATTATTTGGTTCTCAGTTAGATTCTATTATCTCAACTGTTACTGGTGGGAAAGGAACTTTTTTACCACAGGATAAAAAATCTAAGGGTAAAAACAGGGCTAATAATAGTTTTCGTTCCTTTCGCTTCAACAAAGAACAAAAGCCTAATCCTTCATCCTCAGGAGCAGTTTCAGTTTGGAAACCATCTCCGGTCTGGAATAAATCCAAGCCTGCTAGAAAGGCAAAGCCTGCTTCTAAGTCCACATGAAGGTGCGGCCCTCATTCCAGCTCAGCTGGTAGGGGGCAGGTTACGTTTTTTCAAAGAAATTTGGATCAATTCTGTTCACAATCTTTGGATTCAAAACATTGTTTCAGAAGGGTACAGAATTGGTTTCAAGATGAGACCTCCTGCAAAGAGATTTTTTCTTTCCCGTGTCCCAGTAAATCCAGTGAAAGCTCAAGCATTTCTGAATTGTGTTTCAGATCTAGAGTTGGCTGGAGTAATTATGCCAGTTCCAGTTCCGGAACAGGGGATGGGGTTTTATTCAAATCTCTTCATTGTACCAAAGAAGGAGAATTCCTTCAGACCAGTTCTGGATCTAAAAATATTGAATCATTATGTAAGGATACCAACGTTCAAGATGGTGACTGTAAGGACTATCTTGCCTTTTGTTCAGCAAGGGCATTATATGTCCACAATAGATTTACAGGATGCATATCTGCATATTCCGATTCATCCAGATCATTATCAGTTCCTGAGATTCTCTTTTCTGGACAAGCATTACCAGTTTGTGGCTCTGCCGTTTGGCCTAGCTACAGCTCCAAGAATTTTTACAAAGGTTCTCGGTGCCCTTCTGTCTGTAATCAGAGAACAGGGTATTGTGGTATTTCCTTATTTGGACGATATCTTGGTACTTGCTCAGTCTTTACATTTAGCAGAATCTCATACGAATCGACTTGTGTTGTTTCTTCAAGATCATGGTTGGAGGATCAATTTACCAAAAAGTTCATTGATTCCTCAGACAAAGGTAACTTTTCTGGGTTTCCAGATAGACTCAGTGTCCATGACTCTGTCTTTAACAGACAAGAGACGTCTAAAATTGATTTCAGCTTGTCGAAAACCTTCAGTCACAATCATTCCCTTCGGTAGCCTTATGCATGGAAATTCTAGGTCTTATGACTGCTGCATCGGACGCGATCCCCTTTGCTCGTTTTCACATGAGACCTCTTCAGCTCTGTATGCTGAATCAATGGTGCAAGGATTACACAAAGATATCTCAATTAATATCTTTAAAACCGATTGTTCGACACTCTCTAACGTGGTGGACAGATCACCATCGTTTAATTCAGGGGGCTTCTTTTGTGCTTCCGACCTGGACTGTAATTTCAACAGATGCAAGTCTCACAGGTTGGGGAGCTGTGTGGGGATCTCTGACGGCACAAGGAGTTTGGGAATCTCAGGAGGTGAGATTACCGATCAATATTTTGGAACTCCGTGCAATTTTCAGAGCTCTTCAGTTTTGGCCTCTTCTGAAGAGAGAATCGTTCATTTGTTTTCAGACAGACAATGTCACAACTGTGGCATACATCAATCATCAAGGAGGGACTCACAGTCCTCTGGCTATGAAAGAAGTATCTCGAATTTTGGTTTGGGCGGAATCCAGCTCCTGTCTAATCTCTGCGGTTCATATCCCAGGTATAGACAATTGGGAAACGGATTATCTCAGTCGCCAAACGTTGCATCCGGGCGAATGGTCTCTTCACCCAGAGGTATTTCTTCAGATTGTTCAAATGTGGGAACTTCCAGAAATAGATCTGATGGCGTCTCATCTAAACAAGAAACTTCCCAGGTATCTGTCCAGATCCCGGGATCCTCAGGCGGAGGCAGTGGATGCATTATCACTTCCTTGGAAGTATCATCCTGCTTATATCTTTCCGCCTCTAGTTCTTCTTCCAAGAGTAATCTCCAAGATTCTGAAGGAATGCTAGTTTGTTCTGCTGGTAGCTCCGGCATGGCCTCACAGGTTTTGGTATGCGGATCTTGTCCGGATGGCCTCTTGCCAACCGTGGACTCTTCCGTTAAGACCAGACCTTCTGTCACAAGGTCCTTTTTTCCATCAGGATCTGAAATCCTTAAATTTAAAGGTATGGAGATTGAACGCTTGATTCTTGGTCAAAGAGGTTTCTCTGACTCTGTGATTAATACTATGTTACAGGCTCGTAAATCTGTATCTAGAGAGATATATTATAGAGTCTGGAAGACTTATATTTCTTGGTGTCTTTCTCATCATTTTTCTTGGCATTCTTTTAGAATACCGAGAATTTTACAGTTTCTTCAGGATGGTTTAGATAAGGGTTTGTCCGCAAGTTCCTTGAAAGGTCAAATCTCTGCTCTTTCTGTTCTTTTTCACAGAAAGATTGCTATTCTTCCTGATATTCATTGTTTTGTACAAGCTTTGGTTCGTATAAAACCTGTCATTAAGTCAATTTCTCCTCCTTGGAGTTTGAATTTGGTTCTGGGAGCTCTTCAAGCTCCTCCGTTTGAACCTATGCATTCATTGGACATTAAATTACTTTCTTGGAAAGTTTTGTTCCTTTTGGCCATCTCTTCTGCCAGAAGAGTTTCTGAATTATCTGCTCTTTCTTGTGAGTCTCCTTTTCTGATTTTTCATCAGGATAAGGCGGTGTTGCGAACTTCTTTTGAATTTTTACCTAAAGTTGTGAATTCCAACAACATTAGTAGAGAAATTGTGGTTCCTTCATTATGTCCTAATCCTAAGAATTCTAAGGAGAAATCGTTGCATTCTTTGGATGTTGTTAGAGCTTTGAAATATTATGTTGAAGCTACTAAGTCTTTCCGAAAGACTTCTAGTCTCTTTGTTATTTTTTCCGGTGCTAGAAAAGGCCAGAAAGCTTCTGCCATTTCTTTGGCATCTTGGTTGAAATCTTTAATTCATCTTGCCTATGTTGAGTCGGGTAAAACTCTGCCTCAGAGGATTACAGCTCATTCTACTAGGTCAGTTTCTACTTCCTGGGCGTTTAGGAATGAAGCTTCGGTTGATCAGATTTGCAAAGCAGCAACTTGGTCCTCTTTGCATACTTTTACTAAATTCTACCATTTTGATGTATTTTCTTCTTCTGAAGCAGTTTTTGGTAGAAAAGTACTTCAGGCAGCGGTTTCAGTTTGAATCTTCTGCTTATGTTTTTCATTAAACTTTATTTTGGGTGTGGATTATTTTCAGCAGGAATTGGCTGTCTTTATTTTATCCCTCCCTCTCTAGTGACTCTTGTGTGGAAAGATCCACATCTTGGGTAATCATTATCCCATACGTCACTAGCTCATGGACTCTTGCTAATTACATGAAAGAAAACATAATTTATGTAAGAACTTACCTGATAAATTCATTTCTTTCATATTAGCAAGAGTCCATGAGGCCCGCCCTTTTTTTGTGGTGGTTATGATTTTGTATAAAGCACAATTATTCCAATTCCTTATTTTATATGCTTTCGCACTTTTTTATCACCCCACTTCTTGGCTATTCGTTAAACTGAATTGTGGGTGTGGTGAGGGGTGTATTTATAGGCATTTTTGAGGTTTGGGAAACTTTGCCCCTCCTGGTAGGAATGTATATCCCATACGTCACTAGCTCATAGACTCTTGCTAATATGAAAGAAATGAATTTATCAGGTAAGTTCTTACATAAATTATGTTTTTATAGCAAATTGTACACAGAAGAGTGTAAATTACTGTTGCACACTCCTACTCATGGGTACAATAACATAGTACTGAGCGTGACAGCACCAACCAGACGTATTGCTTTTTTGGCACAACTGTGCTCATTAAATTAATCAGGTGATGCATTAAACTCAGTGTCCCATTAAGTCTAACGCCTAAATAAAGCCCTACGGCTGACTACATCCTGAACTGTTTCCTATTGTTGTTTTAAGCATGGGATTCCAGGCAGCGTTACTAAAGGAAGTATATAGAGGAAAGCAAATGACAGATACATGTAAACCATAACAAATAATGTTTTATACACACACTCAGCTGTTCCGTGTTGTGGGATAAACTCCTGAACAACCTGGCTTTACAATGCTTAGTCGTTTATTTCAATTTTTTTTTTTTTACTTAACTATTGATTTGGTCTCTATTGATATGTGTATATATATATATATATATATATATATATATATATATGTATATATATATATATGTGTGCATATATATATATGTGTGTATGTATATATATGTATATATGTGTGTGTGTGTGTGTGTATGTATATATATGTATATATATATGTATATATATATATATATATATATATGTATATATATATATATATATATATATATGTGTGCATATATATATATATATGTGTGTGTATGTATATATATGTATATATGTGTGTGTGTGTGTGTGTATGTATATATATATATATATATATATATGTGCATATATATATATATATATATATATATATGTATGTATATGTGTGTGTATATATGTATGTATATGTGTGTGTATATATATATATATATATATATATATTTATATGTGTGTGTGTGTATATATATATATATATATATATATATATATATATATATATATATATATATATATATATATATATATATCTAGATGTAGGAGGGCACTCACAGGACTTGTATTGAAGTTAAGAACAGTGCAATTTTATTTCCAAATTTGTTTCACATTTTAAATGTCGTCGTTTCGACCCATTTATGGGCCTTCTTCAAAACAATTATGATCTGAAAAAAATACAAAATATACTAATGGAATCAAAGTGAACAATATAACATACAAAATACTAAACACATATTACAAGTTAAATACAACAGTAACAACCCTTCACCACAGAAAAGAAGGGTTGTCACTTTTGTATTTAACTTGTAAAATGTGTGTTTGTATTTTGTATGTTGTTTTGTTCACATAGATTCCATTAGTATATTTTGTATTTTTTTCAGATCATAATTGTCTTGAAGAAGGCCCATAAATGGGTCGAAACGTCGACATTTAAAATGAATGTGAAACAAATTTGGAAATAAAATTTCACTGTTCTGTACTTCAGTACAAGTCATGTGAGTGCCCTCCTACATCTAGACATTTCTACATATTTACACGAGGACAGCACCCAGGCCGTGATTACACCTGTGTGGAAGGAGTTTTTTTTTAATGGAAATTTTAGTCTGGGAATATCTTATGTTTAGGAACAATTGAGATTTCCTCCTACACGGTTATTTTTTATTCTTCATTACATCACATTCAGAATTTCTTACATGAGGTTCACGTACAGTTGTTTTTACCATGAAGAGAGGCTGTATATTACCATTGTATGATTTTTACATGATAGTGAAATATAGTAATTATAGATATGACTGCTATATTCCTCTTGCCTGTAGCTCCCAGAAGTGCCAGATGTCAATAAATGCCATAAAGTCGCTTTTATATTTCAATGCAATGGATCTAGAGATGTTTTATGCAGAAATATGAAAAGAAAGAACCCGATTAGTTGTGTTTGTGGTTATAGAGAATTCCATGTCGGCTTCTGAAACTGGTGAAGAACGGGAAATAGGATGAAAAGCTCTTCCTATTAGTACACAAGGTTGTTACAGAATGTAAAAAGAGACATTAAACACACAGCCATTAATGTCTAAACCGTTGGCAACAAAAGTGAGTACACCCCTTAGTGGAAATGTCCAAATTGGGCCCAAAGTGTCAATACTTTGTGTGGCCAACATTATTTTCCAGCACTACCTTAACCTTCTTGGGCATGGAGTTCACCAGAGCTTCACAGGTTGCCACTAGAGGCCTCTTCCACTCCTCCATGATGACATGCTTGGCCAGTCCATCACCTTTACCCTCAGCTTCTTTAGCAAGTCAGTGGTCATCTTGGAGGTGTGTTTGGGGTCGTTATGTTGGAATACTGCCCTGCAGCCCAGTCTTTGAAGGGAGGGGATCATGCTCTGCTTCAGTATTTCACAGTACATGTTGGCATTCATGGTTTACTCAATGAACTGTAGTTGCCCAGTGCCGGCAGCATTCATGCAGGCCCAGACCATGACGCTCCCACCACCATGCTTGACTGTAGGCCAGACACACTTATCTTTGTACTCCTCACCTGGTTGCCGCCACACACGCTTGACACCATCTGAAACAAATAAGTTTATCCTGGTCTCATTGGACCACAGGACATGGTTCCAGTAATCCATGTCCTTAGTCTGCTTGTCTTCAGCAAACTGTTTGCAAGCTTTCTTGTGCATCATCTTTAGAAGAGGCTTCCTTCTGGGACGACAGCCATGCAGACCAATTTGATGCAGTGTGTGGCATATGGTCTGAGCACTGAGAGGCTGACCCTCCACCCCTTCAACCTCTTCAGCAATGCTGGCAGCACTCATATGTCTATTTCCCAAAGACAACCTCTGGATATAACGATGAGCACGTGCACTCAACTTCTTTGGTCGGCCATGGCGAGGCCTGTTCTGAATGGAACCTGTCCGGTGAAACCGCTGTATGGTCTTGCCCACGGTGCTGCAGCTCAGTTTTAGGGTCTTGGCAATCTTCTTATAGCCTAGGCCATCTTTATGTAGAGCAACAATTCTTTTTTTCAGATCCTCAGAGGTCTTTGCCATGAGGTGCCATGTTGAACTTCCAGTGACCAATATGAGAGAGTGTGAGACCTATAACACCAAATTTAAAACGCATGCTCCCCATTCGCACCTGAGACCTTGTAACACTAACGCGTCACATGACACCAGGGAGGGAAAATGGCTAATTGGGCCCAATTTGGACATTTCCACTTAGGGATGTACCCACTTTTCTTGCCAACGGTTTAGACATTAATGACTGTGTGTTGAGTTATTTTGAGGGGAAAGCAAATTTGCACTGTTAAAAAAGGCTGCAGCAATGTAATTTGTAGACCCTCCTCTTCCTGTTTCTGCAATGTAAACTTATCATTAAGACATGGGCAGCTGAAGATATATATATATATATATATATATATATATATATAGCAATAAGAAACAAATTGCAGAGACTTTTTGCAGATCCAAAACTCGATTTATTTCAGTTTAAAAATAAAAATCCATGAATACATGATCAGAAATCGGCATGTCTCACAACTCCAACAAAACTTGTGAAAAAAACTGCTGCTGACATGTTTCGCCGCTTACGGCGTAATCATAGCTACAGGTAAAATCCTGCTCACCTATTTAAGGTGGCTGGGAAAATCCAATTGGTTAAAATTTAATTGGCAAGTTTAAGCTGGAATAAATACTTAACCCCATGTGAACTGTGAACACTTAGAGAGGAAATATCTTTATATTTATATTTCATTTCATTATATGGGTTTGTTTTTACTTTTGCAAACTGCTAAATGAAATTTAATTTTAAACCCTTGATTAAATGCAAAGCGAGTAATTCATTATTATAGTTTACACCAGATTACCTGGAAAAAATAGAAGGATGGGAATTATTAACCCAGTGTTCACATTTAACATGAGGTATATTTATGATGCCCATTATTACACAATGGGGATTCGTACCACATAATTTTGGGTGAAACATATCACACAAATTTGGCTTATAAGAATAACTTAAAGCCATTCTAACTAGATGCAGATTTATACAAAGAGTTAAGAATAAGTGGTTTCTGAATTACAAAGACAACTGAGGGAGATTTTATGAATGTTTTATAAATGTTTACAAATATGTTTTGAGAATATTTTATCTAAGATATTAGTTATTCTAAAATTGCAATGGTTCTAGTGGGAAAAGTTAGAGTTATAGACTCATCCTAAATGGTAGGCTTACTATATTATTGTATATTAATATTAGTATTTAGTGTAAATATTACTCTTGTAATTTATAATATTCCTATACGTCAGGGGCCAATACAAGAGAGGGAGATGAGAGGAACCACATGATTATTTCCAGAAATTAATTAGATCATATTCAGAGTTCAGACCCGAAGGTACTCGGTCTGAAGTCTAAAGATCCAATACATCTCTCTCTTTTGTAGTAACCGATCACGATCACCTCCTCTAGGTGGAGCAACATACTCTTTCAATAGCCTGTCCATCTAAGACTTTTAATGTCCTTATTGTGGCATCGTGAAAAGTGTTTCACCAGAGGTGTACTAGCTTCTCCTGCTTGAATTGTGGGACAAATGGTTGCGAATGCGTACCTTTACTTTCATTTGGTTGTAAACCTACATACTGTAGGTGACAGGAAATGCAGGTCAGTACATATACAACATAAGTTGAGGTACATTTCAGGCAACTAGTGATGGGAAAAGTTTCACGACCGTAACTTCAGATTTAAAAAATGTTAGATGCCAAAATGTACTCACATACCCGACATTTCTGTGCTGCATTTGAACAGACCCTTATGGGTTAACCAAGCACTCGTCGGTCCTGTTCAATTCAGGCAAGGATGAAGGAGATAATGCATTAGCCAAAGTCTTGGCTCTTCTATAGGAGCACTCTTACGCCAGCTCTGACACATGTCTCCAATTTGTCATCCGCAGAGAGAATTGCAAAATGTTTCTTAATTATCTTACATATTTCAGTATATTGCGAACTGTAATCGGTGACAAAGGTTACACCTTGGAAAGATGTGTCAGTGCTGGGAGATGTTTTTAAGTGTCCCTCGACTAAGCTGTTCCTATTGAGCTTCTGAACTTCTTGTTGAGCTCTATGAACAACATGGTTAGGATATCCTCTTTTCTTTAATCGATTGCTGAGGTTCAAAACGATTGTTCCTGGTAAGTGTGATCTAGAGTGCAATTGCGTTTGAACCCTTACAAATTGTCCCTTTGCAACAGCAAAAGGAACATGCTTGAGGATGACAGCTGTGGGCATGTAGCAATGCATTGCCCGCTGTGGGCTTACGATAGATTCTACTAATGATTCTACCTTGTTCAGTACCCTCCAATGTGATATCCAGGAAGTTAGTGGTATTCTTACTTAACTCAGAGGTAAATTTAATACCAACATTGTTATTATTCAGAGAGTCAACGAATTCCGAGAATCTGAGTCCCCGCCACACCAGATGAGGAGGAGGTCATCAATGTACCGTCCATAAAAATGGGATCATATGTCTGTAGGAGTTACTATCTCCATAGATGTGGGACAGCTCCCACCAACCCATAAAAAGGTTGGCATAGGAGGGGGCAAACTTAGCCCCCATAGCTGTCCCACACCTCTGGAGATAGAACTCCCCCTCAAATTTGAAATAGTTATGGGTGAGCAGGAAACGCAGAACTCTCAGAATGTACTCTTGGAAGTTTTCACTAAAATCTGAATAATTTTTAAAGAAAAAATGCCACTGCTTCCAAACCTTTCTGTGAGGGATTGAGGAATAGAGTGAAACTACTATCAATGGTTGCCCATTGGTATAAATCAAAATTCCACTCCATCGGTTCCAACAGTTTGATCACATGTTTAGTATCACTAAGATGACTATATAGTGATAGTACAAACGGTTTGAAGGATGCCATCCATCCACTGGGACACATGCTCTGTTAAAGAGCCGATCCCACTGACAATGTGGGCGTCCTTTAACATCAGTTAAAGACTTATGTATTTTAGGAAGATGGTGGAAGATGGGCACTATAGGGTGATCAACACACAAGAACTCAAAGGTATCTATGTCAAAGTGCCCATCCTCCAAACCATCATCCAGAATTGCCAAAAGTTCACGTTTGTACTTGATTGTAGGATCACCGTGCAAAAGGGTATAATGCTCAGTGTTCTGTAATTGGCGAAGTGCTTCCTGAACATAATCTGTTCTGTCAAGAACCACTATTGAGCCACCCTTATCTGCTGAGCGCAACAGACAATATCCTCCCTACTTCTAAGATCCTCTAAGGGCCAGTTTCTGTTGTTTGGTTAAATTTGATGTGATCTTTGCTTCCTGTTGTTTTCAGAGCAGTTAGATCACGTTCAACCCTTTTGAAAAAAAGTCTCTAAAAACTTGGCCTCTAGTGTGTATAGGATAAAAATCCGATGGGTTCCTTAAACTTACCACAGGAGTTAATGTTATAGATTTTAGTGTCAGAGCAACTCTCTCTTAGTAAATGTTCTAAAGTGAGAGTATCACATTCTTCTCTGAATGTTTGTTTTTCTCTTACATTACTAAAAGTGGGTGTATTATTTCTTCACTAAGAGGGGTTGTATTTGTGTCTGACAGATTGGAATTATCTTGAAAAAATTTCTTCAAGGTGATATTTCTAATCAATTTATTAACATCCAAAAGTGGTTTATAAAAATATCAAAATTATTTGCAGGGGGAAAAATTCAAACCAAACCTCAATACTGATAATTGATCAGGAGTTAATACATAACTAGATAAATTTACAACATTGTCAGTCATTTGTATTTCTGCTTATATATATTATATATATATAATATATATATATATAAAAATATATCTTTAAAAAGTGAATAGGCTAAGATTTTATCAAATCTAGTAAAAATGCCCTTTAAAATTTCTCAATGGTTTTCAGATTATTACAGCTTATCAAATATAATTCTTGATTTCTTTTCAAATATTTGCACTTGCTTATCTGAAAACCCTTTATCCCAACTGCTGGGAGCAGAAAAGATTTGGATTTTGGAATATTGGCATCTGTAAAATAGGACAGTTTGCAGAGGGGATGGTGTAAACATTGTCTCATGACATTTAGACAATACAGTATTTACATGGTATACTACAGTTTATGCAGGCAATCTAAAGGTAGTTTTCTATCATTTGTAATACTTTAGTATATATAGTACCTCACAAAAATAGTACAGCGCTGTAATCAAGAAGATGTTTGTTTTTTTAAATAAATATAGGCCATTATTTATATTCTAGATAAAAAAAAACAAAAAAAAAACAACTCAGTCATGCGGAGAAGAGTGCGACTAACAGGCAGGGGAAAAAATTGTATTTTTTGATAATTTTATTATCTAAAAAGTTTGGATTTCAGAATAAGTTTAGATTTTGGAATTTGGGATTTGTACCTGCGTATCTGAACCATTTAGAAATCATAGAGGACTGCAAGGCATTGCTATGCAGTGTTGCAACATTCAGACTAGGGTAAGCTACTGTGTATTTAAGAGGCTTTATTAACCCCTTAATGACCGCAGCACTTTTCCATTTTCTGTCCGTTTGGGACCAAGGCTATTTTTACATTTTTGCGGTGTTTGTGTTTAGCTGTAATTTTCCTCTTGCTCATTTATTGTACCCACACATATTATATACCGTTTTTTCTCGCCATTAAATGGACTTTCCAAAGATACCATTATTTTCATCATATCTTATAATTTATTATAAATTTTTTTATAAAATATGAGAAAAAAAATAGAAAAAAAACACTTTTTCTAACTTTGACCCCCAAAATCTGTTACACATCTACAATCACCAAAAAACACCCATGCTAAATATTTTCTAAATTTTGTCCTGAGTTTAGAAATACCCAATGTTTACATGTTCTTTGCTTTTTTTTTGCAAGTTATAGGGCCATAAATACAAGTAGCACTTTGCTATTTCCAAACCATTTTATTCAAGACTAGCGCTAGTTACATTGGGACACTGATATCTTTCAGGAATCCCTGAATATCCCTTGACATGTATATATATTTTTTTAGAAGACATCCCAAAGTATTGATCTAGGCCAATTTTGGTATATTTCATGCCACCATTTCACCGCCAAATGCGATCAAATACAAAAAATCGTTCACTTTTTCACAAACTTTCGGTTTCTCACTGAAATTATTTACAAACAGCTTGTGCAATTATGGCATAAATGGTTGTAAATTTTTCTCTGGGATCCCCTTTGTTCAGAAATAGCAGACATATATGGCTTTGGCATTGCTTTTTGGTAATTAGAAGGCCGCTAAATGCCGCTGCGCACCACACGTGTATTATGCCCAGTAGTGCAGGGGTTAATTAGGGAGCTTGTAGGGAGCTTGTAGGGTTAATTTTAGCTTTAGTGTAGTGTAGCAGACAACCCAAAGTATTGATCAAGGCCCATTTTGGTATATTGCATGCCACCATTTTACCGCTAAATGCGATCAAATTAAAAAAAAACGTTGAATTTTTCACAATTTTAGGTTTCTCACTGAAATTATTTACAAATAGCTTGTGCAATTATGGCACAAATGGTTGTAAATTCTTCTCTGGGATCCCCTTTGTTCAGAAATAGCAGACATATATGACTTTGGCGTTGCTTTCTGGTAATTAGAAGGCCGCTAAATGCTGCTGCGCATCACACGTGTATTATGGCTAGCAGTGAAGGGGTTAATTAGGTAGTTTGTAGGGAGCTTGCAGGGTTAATTTTAGCTTTAGTGTAGAGATCAGCCTCCCACCTGACACATCAGACCCCCTGATCCCTCCCAAACAGCTCCCTTCCCTCCCCCACCCCACAATTCTCTCCGCCATCTTAAGTACTGGCAGAAAGTCTGCCAGTACTAAAATAAAAGGTTTTTTTATTTTTATTTTTATTTTTTTAAAGCATATTTACATATGCTGGGGGTGTAGCATCCCCCCTTAGCCCCCAACCTCCCTGATCCCCCCAAACAGCTCTCTAATCCTCCCCATCTGCCTTATTGGGGGCCATCTTGGGTACTGGCAGCTGTCTGCCAGTACCCATTTTGCAAAATAAAAAGTTTTTTTTTTGTTTTTATTTTTAGTTTCTGTAGTGTAGCTTCCCCCCCCCCACAGACCAACCCCCACCACCTGCCTGATCTTTTTACTGCCAACTTTATTTCCCCTTTTTAGTAAATTTTAATGGTACTTTTTCTGTAGTGCAGCGGTTCCCACCCGCTCCCTCCCGTGCACGCGCCCGCCCCCACCCCCCGTGCACGCGCGCGCGCCCCCCCGGGCATTCCCGCCCCCGATCCCGCCCCCCTCAGCATCATCCGGGGCCATCGATGGCCGCCACCCGCCTCCCACACCGGCTCCTATCCACCCACAAACGTAGCCGTTAATGTCCGGTGCAGAGAGGGCCACAGAGTGGCTCTCTCTGCATCGGATGGCTACAAATGGTTATTGCAGGATGCCTCGATATCGAGGCATCACTGCAATAACCGGAAAGCAGCTGGAAGCGAGCAGGATCGCTTCCAGCTGCTTTCCACACCGAGGACGTGCAGGGTACGTCCTCAGGCATTAACTGCCTTTTTTTTGAGGACGTACCTTGCACGTCCTCGGTCGTTAAGGGGTTAAAAAAAAACTGTTTGGTTTTTACCAGTTTAAAAAAAGATGCATTTGTAGGGTTGAAAAAAGTAAAGTGAGCAGTGCTAGTTGCCGCCTACTCTAAATAAGCTACATGTTGAAAATATGTTGTCTTATAAATGTTCTAAATGTGTTGTGTTTCTCTGTATATTTTATACTTAATGCTAAGAAGAGTGAAATAGTCATTTTAAACTGTTCTCTAAGCGTAAGCTAAAAACGTTTTTTTGTGTCTAATACAGATTGTTTGCTCATAATAGTCATTGTTGTAAATAGTAGTAGGTAGAAAACATTGTTAGAGCTCAGAGTGTTTTTGTCTTAAGAGTTTTAGTTTTATTTCTTTAATATGATGTCATCAATATTTAAAGTGATGGTAAATCTTAGCCTTTGTGAAACGCTAGGATTTACCATTGGAACAAATAAAGGGGACTTTCACTTATGAAGCCTAAAATACTTCATGCTAAAAGCTCCTTTATTTGCATGCAGCGTTCTCCGCACTAAGCTGCTCAGACAGCCCACGGCAGAACGCAATTTGGCTGAGAGGTGATGTTTCCATGCGTGGAATAGTGCTGCCATCTAGTGCTCTTGTAAATGAGTAACATTTTTGCACAACTGCTGCCATATAGTGCTCTAAAAATAGGCTGGTGTTCTGTCAAGATTTGCTTCTCCTTCGAAATGTGCTACCACGATTTGCGCTTGTGTAGAACTACGTAATCGCACTCCTTATATTTCAACATAGTGTGTAGAATTCGATTTACGTAAATGCAAGCAAGCACACATTGTTCGGTAGCAAATTTCAATGGAGATGAGAATTAGTCCTCACATTCTTGATAAAATCGGTCACGTACATGCGCAGTAACATTAGATGGTAGCAAATTTCGACTAAAAACTTATTTTAAAACTTTAAAGTTAATACATTTTTTTAATAAAGTGCCCTGCTACTGTATATTAAATAAGAAGTTTTAATATATGTAAACAAATTAATTGTGCACATGCGCAAATCGTGGTAGCATACATCTCTGCTTTTCAATAAAAGATTCCAAGAAAACAAAGACATTTTGATAATAGCGGTAAAGTAGAAAGCTGTTTAAAATTGCATGCTCTATCTTAATGATAAAATAAATAATTTAGGTTTCATTTCTCTTTAATAAAGGTTTGCCACCTCCTGTTGCCGTTTTATGCAGTTTGAATATTTAGGTTTGTGGAAATGTTTATTCATTACAACCAGAATAAACTATATAAACAAACCGTGTTCATTTTAAAATGAATAATCTATAAAACAGTATTTATATCTTTAGCTAGTAAATCATTAATCTGCAGTATTTTGTAACCCGGAATGATAGCATTTATTTGCTGTCATAAACTTTTCTGTCACAATACTTTTTATAAATGCTGTGGTCTCCCAGGTAACATCATTTTGTAATTCACTCAGAAACAAAATATAAATTTGCTTGACTTCATATCCTGTTTACTCAATTAAAAGGAGGAAACTTGCTTTGGTGCTTGTAAGAGATATTAACGAACAAGCTGCTCATTTGCAATGCTCTCCCAATGTGTTAAAATTACATATTGCGGATAATTTAATAGCAATTATGAATAATTTAGCGCTGCGGAATCTGTTGGCGCTCTACAAATAACCGATAATAATAATTCACTATTAAGGGAAATCTGTTAATCTAATAACATTTGCTGGCAATTGTGTATATTTCTTTATATATAAAGAGACACAAAACCCCAATTTTTTCTTTGATTCAGATAGAGCATACAATTTTTAAAACAACTTTCCAATTTACTTTTATCTAAAGTGCTTCATTCTCTTGGTATTCTTTGCTGAAAATAGCAATGTTCTACTAGGAGCTTGTTAACGCATTGTGCGAGCAGCTCTTAAGCTTACCTAGATATCCTTTTCAACAAGGGCTTATCAAAACAAATTAGATAATAGAAGTAAATTGGAAAGTTTTTTAGCCATATACTCTTATCTCAGTGTTTTTAAACTGCGGTTCCCAAGTACCCCTAACAGGCCAGATTTTCATTGTAGCTGAACTAGAGCACAGGTGAAATAATCAGCTGATGGGCGAGATCAGGTTAGTAACCATGGTTACTGATAGGTAATTATTTCACCTGTGCTCTAGTTCAGCAATAATGAAAACCAGGACTGTTGGGGGTACTTGAGGACCGGGGTTGAGAAAAACAGCTCTATCTGAACAATGAAAGAAAATTTGGGGTTTATCTCCCTTTAAAAATAAGCTGAGTTGTCACTTTTTCTGCAAACAAGTTTTAAGTCCAAAACCAGAATCAGCGTTGCAGACCAGTTTATTAGGAGAAATGGTTAAAGGTAGAGCCCTAACTGCTGAAATATTACATTGTGCTTCTCAAGTTGCATCTGTAAGGGGCATTGGGAAGCCGTAGCCATGTTATTAAACAGACATTACACACTAAATACATTTCATGCATCGCTAGTGATTAAGGCCAGTCATAATATATATATTTATGCAGTGGTTTATAAGGCGCAAACGCTTGGCAGAACAAAGCAGCAAGGACAGCGATCAGGAAAATGTCTTGTTAAAGGTCATGCAATTTTAGGCAACTTTCTAATTTACTCCTATCAATTTTTCTTGGTTCTTTTGCTATCTTTATTTAAAAAGCAGAAATTGAAATCTTAGGAGCCAGCCCATTTTAGATTCAGCACCCTGGATAGCACTTGCTTATTGGTGGCTACATTTAGCAAACCAATAAGCAAGCATAACCCAGGTTCTGAACCAAAAATGGGCCGGCTCTTAAGCTTTACATTCCTGATTTTTAATAAAGATAGCAAGTGAACAGAAAAATTGATAAAAGGAGTAAATTAGAAAGTTGCTTAAAATTGACTGCTCTATCTGAATCATTAAATAAAAAAATGTGGGTTTAGTGTCCCTTTAAGTGTTTAACACAACCTTTTCCGGATCGCTGTCCTTGTTGCTTTGCTCTGCCAAGCTTTTGCTTTTATAAACCTCTGCATAAATATATATTAAGATTGGCCTTTCTCAATCACTATCTTCATCCTTTTGATTTCACTCTTGGATCTACAGATGAAAATATTTTAACAGCCCCCACAATATCCTTATTTACATCTGTACATCTGTATTCAACATTCTGCAGTTGTCTGCAAAAATCAAAGACTTTTTCCTGATGGACGTTAAAATGATTAACCTCAAAGAAAATTACAGTAATTGATTATTGATAAACTCTAAAATCACTTTGGGAGAAAATTTCTCCAAATATTCAGGCAGTCAACACAGCACATTTTTCCAGTGGTTTAAGTTAAAAAATGTAATGATAAAATAAGGAGTTGGGCAAGGAAGAAAATTAACCATTACTGAATAGCACACCCAATATTAAGACCCTGTGATTGGATAAATCTAATGCCAGAATGTTGGGGCTGTAGCACGTGTCACAAATTCACCATAAGGCCCTGCCATCTCCTCTCAAACAATGACCTCAGACAGATACAGGTACATGGTAATTAAACTCAGAGGTGACGGAGAGCTTAAAGGGATAGTAAAGTCCAAAATTTAACTTTCAGAATTCAGATTGGACATGTAATTTTAAACAACTTTATAATTTCCTTTTATCATCAAATTTGCTTTGTTCTCTTGGTATTCTTAGTTGAAAGCTAAACCCAGGTAGGCTCATATGCTAATTACTAAGCCCTCGAAGGCCGCCTCTTATCTGAATGCATTTAACAGTTTTTCACAGCTAGAGGGTGTTCGTTCATGCGTTTCATATAAATAACATTGTGCTCATGCATGTGGAGTTATTTGAGAGACAGCTCTAACTGCCTGAAGTGCAAGTCTGTCAAAAGATCTGAGATAAGGAGGCAGTCTGCAGAAGCTTGGATACAAGGTAATTACAGAGGTAACCGTATTGGTTATGCAAAACTCGGGGATTAGTAAATAAAGAGATTATTTCTCTTTTTAAACAATAACATTTTTGGTGTATACTATCCCTTTAAGACATAGCAAGCTTGCATTGCAAGGGCTCCCAAGCTGAAAAATGGAGTTATATTTTCAGAAATATACAAAATATAGATTGTCTGTCTTCCTGGAAACACCCTGCTTGTAAGGTATTTGCTGAATTCTGGAACTGAATAACAGAGGGCCAGAACTCCGAATGACTAGCGTTCTTTAAAAGCTCATGTCATTTGGTGATCTGTGCCTGAGTGTGACTATGGTATGACCTTCGCTTTTGAAGAGAGAGAGATACAGAACAAGGAGATGTTCATACAAAGCTTTAGAGTGGCTCACTTATGGCAGAACAGAGACATGCAAAGCCAGCAGGACAGATAAAGTGACATGCAGACATAAAATATTTAGATAGGTAGATAGGGACAGAAACAGAAATGAGTTTGATAAAAAGTCCAAGTATTAAGAAATATATCTGAGTGAGAAAAGGGAATCTGCATCAAGACTGAATCTATTTTGCACTTTTTGATCTGCCGCACTCAAACATAATTTCTCCAACATAGGTGTGTCCGGTCCACGGCGTCATCCTTACTTGTGGGATATTCTCTTCCCCAACAGGAAATGGCAAAGAGCCCAGCAAAGCTGGTCACATGATCCCTCCTAGGCTCCGCCTACCCCAGTCATTCTCTTTGCCGTTGTACAGGCAACATCTCCACGGAGATGGCTTAGAGTTTTTTAGTGTTTAACTGTAGTTTTTCATTATTCAATCAAGAGTTTGTTATTTTCAAATAGTGCTGGTACGTACTATTTACTCAGAAACAGAAAAGAGATGAAGAATTCTGTTTGTATGAGGAAAATGATTTTAGCAACCGTAACTAAAATCCATGGCTGTTCCACACAGGACTGTTGAGAGCAATTAACTTCAGTTGGGGGAACAGTTTGCAGTCCTTTGCTGCTTGAGGTATGACACATTCTAACAAGACGATGTAATGCTGGAAGCTGTCATTTTCCCTATGGGATCCGGTAAGCCATGTTTATTACGATTGTAAATAAGGGCTTCACAAGGGCTTATTTAGACTGTAGACCTTTTTTGGGCTAAATCGATTGATATTAACACTTATTTAGCCTTGAGGAATCATTTATTCTGGGTATTTTGATATAATAATATCGGCAGGCACTGTTTTAGACACCTTATTCTTTAGGGGCTTTCCCAAAGCATAGGCAGAGTCTCATTTTCGCGCCGGTGTTGCGCACTTGTTTTTGAGAGGCATGGCATGCAGTCGCATGTGAGAGGAGCTCTGATACTTATAAAAGACTTCTGAAGGCGTCATTTGGTATCGTATTCCCCTTTGGGTTTGGTTGGGTCTCAGCAAAGCAGATACCAGGTGACTGTAAAGGGGTTAAAGCTTAAAACGGCTCCGGTTCCGTTATTTTAAGGGTTTAAAGCTTCCAAAATTGGTGTGCAATATTTTCAAGGCTTTAAGACACTGTGGTGAAAGTTTGGTGAATTTTGAACAATTCCTTCATGTTTTTTCGCAATTGCAGTAATAAAGTGTGTTCAGTTTAAAATTTAAAGTGACAGTAACGGTTTTATTTCAAAACGTTTTTTGTACTTTCTTATCAAGTTTATGCCTGTTTAACATGTCTGAACTACCAGATAGACTGTGTTCTGAATGTGGGGAAGCCAGAATTCCTATTCATTTAAATAAATGTGATTTATGTGATAATGACAATGATGCCCAAGATGATTCCTCAAGTGAGGGGAGTAAGCATGGTACTGCATCATTCCCTCCTTCGTCTACACGAGTCTTGCCCACTCAGGAGGCCCCTAGTACATCTAGCGCGCCAATACTCCTTACTATGCAACAATTAACGGCTGTAATGGATAATTCTGTCAAAAACATTTTAGCCAAAATGAACCCTTGTCAGCGTAAGCGTGGATGCTCTGTTTTAGTTACTGAAGAGCATGACGACGCTGATATTAATATCTCTGAAGGGCCCCTAACCCAATCTGAGGGGGCCAGGGAGGTTTTGTCTGAGGGAGAAATTACTGATTTAGGGAACATTTCTCAGCAGGCTGAATCTGATGTGATTACATTTAAATTTAAATTGGAACATCTCCGCATTTTGCTTAAGGAGGTATTATCCACTCTGGATGATTGTGAAAATTTGGTCATCCCAGAGAAACTATGTAAAATGGACAAGTTCCTAGAGGTGCCGGGGCTCCCAGAAGCTTTTCCTATACCCAAGCGGGTGGCGGACATTGTTAATAAAGAATGGGAAAGGCCCGGTATTCCTTTCGTCCCTCCCCCCATATTTAAAAAATTGTTTCCTATGGTCGACCCCAGAAAGGACTTATGGCAGTCAGTCCCCAAGGTCGAGGGAGCGGTTTCTACTTTAAACAAACGCACCACTATTCCCATAGAGGATAGTTGTGCTTTCAAAGATCCTATGGATAAAAAATTAGAAGGTTTGCTTAAAAAGATGTTTGTTCAGCAGGGTTACCTTCTACAACCCATTTCATGCATTGTCCCTGTCACTACAGCCGCATATTTCTGGTTTGATGAACTGATTAAGGTGCTCGATAGTGACTCTCCTCCTTATGAGGAGATTATGGACAGAGTCAATGCTCTCAAATTGGCTAATTCTTTCACTCTAGACGCCTCTTTGCAATTGGCTAAGTTAGCGCTAAGAATTCTGGGTTTGCTATTGTGGCGCGCAGAGCGCTTTGGTTGAAATCTTGGTCGGCTGATGCGTCTTCCAAGAACAAGCTACTAAACATTCCTTTCAAGGGGAAAACGCTGTTTGGTCCTGACTTGAAAGAGATTATATCTGATATCACTGGGGGTAAGGGCCATGCCCTTCCTCAGGATCGGCCTTTCAAGGCAAAAAATAGACCTAATTTTCGTCCCTTTCGTAAAAACGGACCAGCCCAAGGTGCTACGTCCTCTAAGCAAGAGGGTAATACTTCTCAGGCCAAGCCAGCTTGGAGACCAATGCAAGGCTGGAACAAGGGAAAGCAGGCCAAGAAACCTGCCACTGCTACCAAGACAGCATGAAATATTGGCCCCCGATCCGGGACCGGATCTGGTGGGGGGCAGACTCTCTCTCTTCGCTCAGGCTTGGGCAAGAGATGTTCTGGATCCTTGGGCGCTAGAAATAGTCTCCCAGGGTTATCTTCTGGAATTCAAGGGACTTCCCCCAAGGGGGAGGTTCCACAGGTCTCAGTTGTCTTCAGACCACATAAAAAAGACAGGCGTTCTTACATTGTGTAGAAGACCTGTTAAAAATGGGAGTGATTCATCCTGTTCCATTGAGAGAACAAGGGATGGGGTTCTACTCCAATCTGTTCATAGTTCCCAAAAAAGAGGGAACGTTCAGACCAATCCTAGATCTCAAGATCTTAAACAAATTTCTCAAGGTCCCATCGTTCAAGATGGAAACCATTCGAACTATCCTTCCTTCCATCCAGGAAGGTCAATTCATGACCACGGTGGATTTAAAGGATGCGTATCTACATATTCCTATCCACAAGGAACATCATCGGTTCCTAAGGTTTGCATTCCTGGACAAACATTACCAGTTCGTGGCGCTTCCTTTCGGATTAGCCACTGCTCCAAGGATTTCACAAAGGTACTAGGGTCCCTTCTAGCGGTGCTAAGACCAAGGGGCATTGCAGTAGTACCCTACCTGGACGACATTCTGATTCAAGCGTCGTCCCTCCCTCGAGCAAAGGCTCACACGGACATCGTCCTGGCCTTTCTCAGATCTCACGGCTGGAAAGTGAACGTGGAAAAGAGTTCTCTATCCCCGTCAACAAGGGTTCCCTTCTTGGGAACAATTATAGATTCCTCAGAAATGAGGATTTTTCTAACAGAGGCCAGAATAACAAAGCTTCTGGACTCTTGTCGGATTCTTCATTCCGTTCCTCTTCCTTCCGTAGCTCAGTGCATGGAAGTGATCGGGTTGATGGTAGCGGCAATGGACATAGTTCCTTTTGCGCGCATCCATCTAAGACCATTACAACTGTGCATGCTCAGTCAGTGGAATGGGGACTATACAGTCTTGTCTCCAAAGATACAAGTAAATCAGAGGACCAGAGACTCACTCCGTTGGTGGCTGTCCCTGGACAACCTGTCACAAGGGATGACATTCCGCAGACCAGAGTGGGTCATTGTCACGACCGACGCCAGTCTGACGGGCTGGGGCGCGGTCTGGGGATCCCTGAAAGCTCAGGGTCTTTGGTCTCGGGAAGAATCTCTTCTACCGATAAATATTCTGGAACTGAGAGCGATATTCAATGCTCTCAAGGCTTGGCCTCAGCTAGCAAGGACCAAGTTCATACGGTTTCAATCAGACAACATGACGACTGTTGCGTACATCAACCATCAGGGGGGAACAAGGAGTTCCCTAGCGATGGAGGAAGTGACCAAGATTATTCTATGGGCGGAGTCTCACTCCTGCCACCTGTCTGCTATCCACATCCCGGGAGTGGAAAATTGGGAAGCGGATTTTCTGAGTCGTCAGACATTGCATCCGGGGGAGTGGGAACTCCATCCGGAAATCTTTGCCCTAGTCACTCAGCTGTGGGGCATTCCAGACATGGATCTAATGGCCTCTCGTCAGAACTTCAAAGTTCCCTGTTACGGGTCCAGATCCAGGGATCCCAAGGCGGCTCTAGTGGATGCACTAGTAGCACCTTGGACCTTCAAACTAGCTTATGTGTTTCCGCCGTTTCCTCTCATTCCCAGGCTGGTAGCCAGGATCAATCAGGAGAGGGCGTCGGTGATCTTGATAGCTCCTGCGTGGCCACGCAGGACTTGGTATGCAGATCTGGTGAATATGTCATCGGCTCCACCTTGGAAGCTACCTTTGAGACGAGACCTTCTTGTTCAGGGTCCGTTCGAACATCCGAATCTGGTTTCACTCCAGCTGACTGCCTGGAGATTGAACGCTTGATTTTATCGAAGCGAGGTTTCTCAGATTCTGTTATCGATACTCTTGTTCAGGCCAGAAAGCCTGTAACTAGAAGGATTTACCACAAAATTTGGAAAAAATATATCTGTTGGTGTGAATCTAAAGGATTCCCTTGGGACAAGGTTAAGATTCCTAGGATTCTATCCTTCCTTCAAGAAGGATTGGAAAAAGGATTATCGGCAAGTTCCCTGAGGGGACAGATTTCTGCCTTGTCGGTGTTACTTCACAAAAAGCTGGCAGCTGTGCCAGATGTTCAAGCCTTTGTTCAGGCTTTGGTTAGAATTAAGCCTGTTTACAAACCTTTGACTCCTCCTTGGAGTCTCAATTTAGTTCTTTCAGTTCTTCAGGGGGTTCCGTTTGAACCCTTACATTCCGTTGATATTAAGTTATTATCTTGGAAAGTTTTGTTTTTAGTTGCAATTTCTTCTGCTAGAAGAGTTTCAGAATTATCTGCTCTGCAGTGTTCCCCTCCTTATCTGGTGTTCCATGCAGATAAGGTGGTTTTACGTACTAAACCTGGTTTTCTTCCGAAAGTTGTTTCTAACAAAAACATTAACCAGGAGATTATCGTGCCTTCTCTGTGTCCGAAACCAGTTTCAAAGAAGGAACGTTTGTTGCACAATTTGGATGTTGTTCGCGCTCTAAAATTCTATTTAGATGCTACAAAGGATTTTAGACAAACATCTTCCTTGTTTGTTGTTTATTCAGGTAAAAGGAGAGGTCAAAAAGCAACTTCTACCTCTCTCTCTTTTTGGATTAAAAGCATCATCAGATTGGCTTACGAGACTGCCGGACGGCAGCCTCCTGAAAGAATCACAGCTCATTCCACTAGGGCTGTGGCTTCCACATGGGCCTTCAAGAACGAGGCTTCTGTTGATCAGATATGTAGGGCAGCGACTTGGTCTTCACTGCACACTTTTACCAAATTTTACAAGTTTGATACTTTTGCTTCTTCTGAGGCTATTTTTGGGAGAAAGGTTTTGCAAGCCGTGGTGCCTTCCATTTAGGTGACCTGATTTGCTCCCTCCCTTCATCCGTGTCCTAAAGCTTTGGTATTGGTTCCCACAAGTAAGGATGACGCCGTGGACCGGACACACCTATGTTGGAGAAAACAGAATTTATGTTTACCTGATAAATTTCTTTCTCCAACGGTGTGTCCGGTCCACGGCCCGCCCTGGTTTTTTTAATCAGGTCTGATAATTTATTTTCTTTAACTACAGTCACCACGGTACCATATGATTTCTCCTATGCTAATATTCCTCCTTAACGTCGGTCGAATGACTGGGGTAGGCGGAGCCTAGGAGGGATCATGTGACCAGCTTTGCTGGGCTCTTTGCCATTTCCTGTTGGGGAAGAGAATATCCCACAAGTAAGGATGACGCCGTGGACCGGACACACCGTTGGAGAAAGAAATTTATCAGGTAAACATAAATTCTGTTGTTAGAGTGGTAGAAGCAAGAAAAGCAACCCAGTCTAGTAAGCAACCATCTTGCAGATTTTTTCCAAAAAACTAACCACTATGAAAAATGTAAAATGATGCAGTTTGACCAGTTCCATTACAATGTTACATAGCTGAATGATAAGACATTTTTGCTAGACATTGTTTCCTCATTGTAGCGCCTTTGAAGCATTATGGAATATTGGTGAGGCCAAAATTACCCACATTAAACCTTTAAACTTTATTTCACGCAAAAGAGGCCTTAAAGGGATGTTAAAGTCAAAATTAAAGTTTCATGATTCAGACAGCATGTAATTTTAATACTTTCCAATTTTACATTTATTATCAAATTTTGCTGTCTTTGCATATGCACACTTTCTGAGGCACCAGCCCTTACTGAGAATGTGCGCAAGTTCACAGGGTATATGTATACTACTCTATGATTGGCTGATGGCTTTCAGATGTTACAGGGTGCCGGCAAAAAATGAATTTCTCTGAAAAAAAAATCTACTGCTTATTTGAAATTTAGAGTGAGTGTTATTGCATTGTCTTTTCAGTATGCACTTGTTAAAGGGACATTAAACTCTAAATAAATGCTAGGTAGAATGATGCATTCAAAGAAAAGATTAGTCTGAGAATAATGTAGATATTTTTTTGAAAGTTTCATTAGCTGTTTAAATATTGACAAATTAAGTGTAATTTTTTTTTAGTGTCTATGAAAGCTCTCAAATCCAAACAAACTGGGAACAAGGGAAGGGTGCACAGGCTAGTGGTGAAAAACTGTCAAAATGCATTGAGGCGGCCTTCAAGGTCTAACAAATAGGCAAATGTACCTCCTAGGTTTAGCTTTCAACTAAGAATACCAAGAGAACAAAGCAAAATTGGTGATAAAAGTAAATCGGAAAGTTGTTTAAAATTACATGCCCTATCTGAATCATGAAAGTTTATTTTGGACTAGACTGTTCCTTTAAGCTAAAATCACTAATGCAAAAATATAATGTTCGTACAAATTAAGTATGTGGGGGGGGGGGGGGTTATATTAAAATGTCCCTTTTACTGTACATAACTTTTAAAATTAAAAACAGCTTTATTACTTTTCAGTTTTTAATATTTTTTTTTATAAAGGCTACCAACATATTTTTTAGGCGTGAATATATTTGCATTTAAGATTTTTTTTTTATATAATTGGTTTTGACCCACTTGCAATGTAACATACAGGCAAACATACATTTTAAAGATGATTGCTTAGAGTTTCATATAAAGGTGAGTAAATTAAAAGAAAAAAAACTTTATTTACACTTTGCCGTTTGTAACAATAACTGCCTAAACGTTACTATATGTTTCACGCATTAATGTGACTGATGTTTAGAGTTTCAGAAAACCATCATTTGAGAATGAAACCATTAACACTGAGAAATCATTTTATTGTGGCAGGCAGTATAAAATAAAGATGATTACAATTAATCATTTGAATAACTAACATGGTGCCTATTGTTTTAACCAAACATATGTACAGATTAGTTCTCTATTTTTTGTCACAGAACAAAATGTTCCTGCTTGGAAGGTCTGTATCAGTTATTGCATATGTTTGTAAAACACCAGTATGACTCCTTGGTGATGCCAAGTATAGCAACCGTTATGTCCTTTACTCCTGGCTTAGCCTGGCTCTCTTGCATTTAGAAATCTACTTAAAAATGTTAAAACAGAAAATAACAGACACATCGAAGAATCTAAATTTTAATCTATTGTATCCCATGGTACGTGGTTCATAAATAGCTTTGGGACAAATTAAGAACTGCGTGTTCCACCTAGTAAATAGACTTTGTGTAATCTTTTGTGCATTATTTACAGTAATATTAAAGGATTAAATTATGTGAATAAAAAATACATGCTTGATGAAACCTTGCAGCTCGTTAAGTTATTGTGTATATATTTACCCTTTCAATAAATATGCACACTGAGGTAGTAGTTCCATTCACTGGATTATATATAAATTAAAAGCCGCTTGTGTATAGTTGACACTTGTCATCAAAGCCTTATATTTCCCCTTCATTTAAGTCACAATGAAAAAGGACAGCGAGGAGTTAATGATGGCAACATGCGCAGCCAGTCAGCCGCTTCACCTTTGATACTGTTTACCCCCCACACATAGAATTACATAACCGATTCGTCTCCACTAAATGCCCTTCTATTCTTTTGTATTTTTATTTTCCACTTGCAAAGGCATTTATCCATTTTACTCTGTTTCCCACCAACTGCGTAGAAAAAAAATAAAGAACACAAGCAGACATGTGAAATTGTCGCAATAAATAAGGTTTCCCATCACTGAAACGGAGGATATAAAACACATTTTTTTTTTCTTCCTTTTTTAAGTTTATGATAATATTTTTACTCTTTGGTTTTTGATTAACTGTTCAGGTATAAAGTAAATAGCTGACAAAGTACAAAATAAAAGTATGTGCTCTTTGTTTTATGCAGTAAATTAGATGTATGCAGTTAACTCACATTTGTTTTATTCGATGGGATGTAATAGTGGTATTTATATTGCTAAATACATTTGCAAACATTTTTCTGTTAAACATTGTTGCTTCTAGAGTCCTAACTTGTAAAGTGTAGATGAGAATATGAACTGGCTTCACTAAGGGCATGTGGCAGACAGATATGTGCACAAATGTGTATGTGACCTACAGCCATATTAACATTTTACCTTGTACCTAGTAATAGCTGAAGGGATGTTAAACAGTCTGTTTGATTGTTGTAATAAAAAAAACACTAAGCAGCGGCTTATACTTAAAGGGACATAAAACCCAATTTTTTTCTTTCACGATTCAGATAGAACCTACATTTTAAAACAACTTTCCAATATACTATTATCAAATTTTCTTTGTTTTCTTGTTATCTCTTGTTGAAAAGCAGGTAAGTTCAGGAGTGTGCACGTGTCTGCAGCACTAGACTGCAGCAGTTATACATTAGCAAGAGCACTCCTGTCATGTAGTGTTCCACATATGCTACCTACCTAGGTATCTCTTCAACAAAGAATAACATGAGAATTAAAGTGAAGGTAAACTTTGATGAATGAAAGCCCGTTTTTTTTAAATACTATTAAAAACAGGGGCACTTTCATTCATCAAAGTTTACAAAGCAGCCATTTTGATTAAAAACATACCTCTCTTCTTTGCACAGCCAGAACAGCTTCCCCCACACAGAGTTTCTCTCTTCACGCGTCATCAATGACTAATCCAGCTTCCTCCAATCACGGCAAAAACAAAGGTAAGTTTTTAATCAAAATGGCTGCCTTCTAAACTTTGAATGAAAGTGCCCCTGTTTTTTAATAGTATTTTTAAAAAACAGGCTTTCATTCATCAACGTTTACCTTCACTTTAAGCAAATTTGAAAATAGAAGTAAATTGGAAGCTTTTTTTAAATTGTATTCTCTATCTGAATCATGAAAAAAAATAATTGGTTTTATGTCCCTTGAATAGAAACATAGAAATATGTATTATTAATCATTTTAAAAGGATTTTATCTTTTGTTTCTTTACACTTCATTTGTGCAGTGTCTATTACTTCCTGTCACAGCCGTACAAGGAGGCTGGGGGATCTGCAGAAAGGTTTATCTAGCCTGATGCCATACAACCTCTAGAGTAACGTGAGCTGGTTTACTATAAAGTGACTAGACTAGAGTATCAGGGGAGTCAGATTTGCCCATTCTCAGATCAGTCAGAATGTAACCTAAGTTGCCAAGATGTCGGCTCTCATCATGCAGGGGCTACACTGAGAATTTCTAAGTGCTCATTTTTCAAGCAAGTTGTTTGCTGTGTGTTCTGTTTTTTTTTTCTGTTTACTTTGCTTTAACATATTTAGTTTTTTACTAGAGGAGAACTATCCCTTTAATATAGCAGTGGTAAATGTTAAAAACATGTTTGCAAAAATGATTCTGTTAATTGGTATTTGAAATGCACCACTGTGCAGTAGGCTCAGGGAGTCTGGCATCAGACCTACAGGTCACCAGACAAATATGGACATTACAGGTCACAGTTCGGGTTACCCTGCTTTGTTTCATAGATACCAAGGGGCCGAATTATCAAGCTCCGAATGGGCAGTAGGCCACTGATAGTTTATGGGCGCGGCCACACAGAAATAGCATATCATGGGCAGAGCTGAAGCTGTCACAATATTTTTCTTGAAATGGGAAGCTACAGGCGAGAAGCAGGCCAGCCCACACCAAGCCATGGCAATCCTGCATGATCTGCTACCTAGATATGCCTTTCAACAAAGGGTACTAAAAGAACTTAGTGAATTTGATATTAAATGTACATTTAAATGTCTTTCAAAATTATATGTTTTATCTGATATAAAATCCAAAGTATAGTCCCCCAAAGTGTTTTCTTTTATGAAGTATCTCCCATAAAAAAACAATATTGCACTATTGTATGAGGTCAGGACCGTCTTTAACACAGGGCAAAAGGGGCAGCTGCCCAGGGCCCAGTCTCTGTTGAGGGGCCCAAGAGTCCTAAAAAAAAAATAAATATATACCAGACTGCTGATGTGACATGGGGAACACACACATTCAGTACTAATACTGTCACAGTCAAAAGTACTCTGCTTATATTTTTTTTTTTAAAAACTGCCAGACCGTGCCGGTGTCATGTGACATGCCAAGCTATTGCCATGTGCTGTTTTAGATGTGCACTGTGCAGCACTGAATGCAAAGCCCTAACTCAGCATCCAGCCATTCCCACTGCATCAGAAAATGTCCTACTGGGGTTACCACTGTTACCAGGTAACTACTCTGGTGGTGGGGATTGTTTCTGGGTAGGGCTGACTGTAGGCGCATACAGCAGAAAGCTGGAGCGGCAGGCACATGAGGATTTGAGCATCTGTGCAGCTGCACACACTGCTCTCTTCAGTCTTGAGGCTGTGTGACACATCTCTCACTGTATCCATGCAGCCTTGGGCAGACAGCATCCAGTCTGCTGGTCCCCTTAGCCCTGCTCTTTCTGCTGTGGCCCTAAGATCAACTAACTGAAGTTTTTTAGGGGAACAGTGCTTTGTAGAAAGGTGTCAGTGGGAAGAATAAGTGAGTGCACACACGCCCCTCCCCATGCAGCATTGTCTAGTGCAGGGTGAAAGGGAACTTGTTCCTAGCAAAGAAGTGACATGTGCTGCTGTGGCTGATGTATAGTGTCATGCTGATACTTCACACATTAATGTAAGGTTTATTTTTATAGTTTTTGTTTTCTCTCTGTCTCAGATTTTACAGCTTCCCATAGTAGTTCTGCTGTTTCAGTCAGTAAACTTATATTTGTTTGCACCTACATTCTTCCTCCTCAGTCTTTAACTTGCTTTGCTCCTGTTGGCTGCCCTAAATCTCTTTAACCAGCTAAACTCACACCAGAATCACATTCAAAAGAATATTAAATGAATCCACAGTGGAGGAATTTATATATTTATTTACTTATTAATACTGCTTAGGTCCAGTTTCACATATTGCAATTTATTTCATTTTTTTTAAATGATTAGCCCAGCAGTGATGATTCACTGCTGGGCTAATAATTTTGAAAACAATTATAAAATAAATTGATTTAGTTGTTTTTTGGGATGTTGGGATGGAGAGCGAAATTGCATGGGGTGGGGGGCCCAAGAAATTTTTTGCCCAGGGTCCAGTCAATATTAAAGACGGCCCTGTATGAGGTAGATTAATCTCCAATAAGGAATGCCAAGTGTGTACGCACAAACGATGGAGCATAATATGCTCTGTGTTAAAAGCCTGCCGTATGATTTAAGCGCTGTCTCTATCATGTGTTAAACCATAGACAGATGTGCGATAAAGAACTAATAATAAATATACATATAAAAACAATTAAATTGTTTTAAAAATACAGGGCAAACATTAGCGCTTATGAGAACATCCCATATAAACAAAGTCCCAGCCAAAAGCCTGATCCGCTATTGTGTGAACCAAATGTGGTTGTACCAGTTACTTGTGGACCACTGAATGGGTATTAGTCTCAAGGCATAGTGCAATGTACTTCACTCCTAGACTCCAGACTGCGACACGTGTTTTGCCAATAACATTGGATTTTTTGAGGATATTGTCTACTACAGAAACAAGTATCCAAACGGACATGACTGTTAGAAATAATAGTGGAATTGAGCATGTCAAAGGAACACACTTTGAGGTTAAACATGTTTAGGGCCAATGCTACTTAAAGGGACATGAAACTCAAAATTTGTCTTTCATGATTCAGATAGAGTATACCATTTTTAACAACTTTCCAATTTACTTCTATTATTTAATTTGCTTCCTTCTATTGTCATTCTTTGCTGAAAGGTTTATCTAGGCAAGCTCAGGAGCATCAGAGAACCTAGGTTTTAGCTGTTTGGTGGCTGCATATATAATGTTATATAATAGATTGTGATTGGCTCACCCATGTGTTCAGTTAGAAACCAGTAGTGCATTGCTGCTCCGTCAACAAATGATACAAAGAGAATTAAACAAATTTAAATAACAGAAGTAAATTAGAAAGTTCTTTAAAATTGTATTCTCTATCTGAATCATGAAAGAACATTTTTGGGGTTTCATGTCCCTTTAAAGGGACAGTCAACGCCAGAAATGTTGTTGTTTTAAAAGATAGATAATCCCTTAATTACCCATTCCCCAGTTTTGCATAACCAAAACAGTTTTAATAATACACGTTTTACCGCTGTAATCACCTTGTATCTAAGCCTCTGCAAACTGCCACCTTATTTCAGTTCTTTTGACAGACTTGCATTTTAGCCAATCAGTGCTCACTCCTCAGTAAGTTCACGTGCATTAGCTCAATGTTGTCTATATGAAACACATGAACTAACGCCTTCTAGTGGTGAAAAATTGTCAAAATGCATTTAGATTAGAGGCGGCCTTTAAGGTCTACGAAATTAGCATATTAACCTAGGTTTAGCTTTCAACTAAGAATACCAAGAGAACAAAGCAAAATTGGTGATAAAAGTAAATTGGAAAGTTGTTTAAAATTACATGCCCTATCTGAATCATGAAAGTTTATTTTGGACTTGACTGTCTCTTTAACCCCTTAATGACCACAGCACTTTTCCATTTTCTGTCCGTTTGGGACCAAGGCTATTTTTACATTTTTGCGGTGTTTGTGTTTAGCTGTAATTTTCCTCTTACTCATTTACTGTACCCACACATATTATATACCGTTTTTCTCGCCATTAAATGGACTTTCAAAATATACCATTATTTTCATCATATCTTATAATTTACTATAAAAAATATTATAAAATATGAGGAAAAAATGGAAAAAAACACACTTTTTCTAACTTTGACCCCCAAAATCTGTTACACATCTACAACCACCAAAAAACACCCATGCTAAATAGTTTCTAAATTTTGTCCTGAGTTTAGAAATACCCAATGTTTACATGTTCTTTGCTTTTTTTGCAAGTTATAGGGCCATAAATACAAGTAGCACTTTGCCATTTCCAAACCACTTTTTTTCAAAATTAGCGCTAGTTACATTGGGACACTAATATCTTTCAGGAATCCCTGAATATCCATTGACATGTATATATTTTTTTTTAGAAGACATCCCAAAGTATTGATCTAGGCCCATTTTGGTATATTTCATGCCACCATTTCACCGCCGAATGCGATCAAATAAAAAAATTTTTTTACTTTTTCACAAATTTTTTCACAAACTTTAGGTTTCTCACTGAAATTATTTACAAACAACTCATGAAATTATGGAATAAATGGTTGTAAATGCTTCTCTGGGATCCCCTTTGTTCATAAATAGCAGACATATATGGCTTTGGCTTTGCTTTTTGGTAATTAGAAGGCTGCTAAATGCCACTGCGCACCACACGTGTATTATGCCCAGCAGTGAATGGGTTAATTAGGGAGCATGTAGGGAGCTTCTAGGGTTAATTTTAGCTCTAGTGTAGTGTAGTAGACAACCCCAAGTATTGATCTAGGCCCATTTTGGTATATTTCATGCCACCATTTCACCGCCAAAAGCAATCAAATAAAAAAAAATTGTTCACTTTTTCAAACTTTAGGTTTCTCACTAAAATTATTTACAAACAGCTTGTGCAATTATGGCACACATGGTTTTAAATGCTTCTCTGGGATCCCCTTTGTTCAGAAATAGCAGACATATGTGGCTTTGGCGTTGCTTTTTGGTAATTATAAGGCCGCTAAATGTTGCTGCGCATCACATGTGTATTATGGCCAGCAGTGAAGGGGTTAATTAGGTAGTTTGTAGGGAGCTTGCAGGGTTAATTTTAGCTTTAGTGTAGAGATCAGACTCCCACCTGACACATCCCACCCCCTGATCCCTCCCAAACAGCTCTCTTCCCTCCCCCACCCCACAATTGTCCCCGCCATCTTAAGTACTGGCAGAAAGTCTGCCAGTACTAAAATAAAAGGTATTAAAAAAAAAATATATATTTTTTTTTAGCATATTTACATATGCTGCTATGTAGGGTCCCCCCCTTAGCCCCCAACCTCCCTGATCCCCCCAAAATAGCTCCCTAACCCTCCCCCTCTGCCTTATTGGGGCCATCTTGGGTACTGGCAGCTGTCTGCCAGTACCCAGTTTGCAAATAAAAATGTTTTTTTTATTATTTTTTTTTATTTGTTTCTGTAGTGTAGCTTCCCCCCCACAGTCCAATATCCCCCCAGCCAAACCGATCAACAAATAAATACATAAACCCCTTTGATCCCCACTTATAAGAAAAAACTTTCTGTAGCGTAGTGGTTCCCACCCGCTCCCTCCCCGTGCACGCGCCCGCCCGGCCTCCCCGTGCACGTGCGCGCGTCCGTGCGCGTCCCCCCCGGTCGTCCCCGCCCCCGATCCCGCCCCCCTCCGCATCACAAAGGCCATCGATGGCCGCCACCCACCTCCCACACCGGCTCCCACCCACCAACGAACATAGCCGTTAATGTCCGGTGCAGAGAGGGCCACAGAGTGGCTCTCTCTGCACCGGATGGCTAAAAATGGTTATTGCAGGATGCCTCGATATCGAGGCATCACTGCAATAACCGGAAAGCAGCTGGAAGCGAGCAGGATCGCTTCCAGCTGCTTTCCACACCGAGGACGTGCAGGGTACGTCCTCAGGCGTTAACTGCCTTTTTTTTGAGGACGTACCCTGCACGTCCTCGGTCATTAAGGGGTTAAGCAAGGGGTGGCAAATGTTTGTAAAAATTGGGAGCCATCTAAGATATTTAAGATCCAGGCACACATTTTTTTTGTAGGAGTTAAAAAAAAAAAAAGGAGCCAGAAGTAAAGAAGTGGTAGATTTTGATTACTAAAGCTTTTTTTTTCTCTCTCTGTAGCTTTAGATCATTTTCTATTTTTATTTTCTTTATTGATGTCATAAAAGCATTGTTTAACTTTTATATTAAAGGGACACTGAACCCAATTTTTTTCTATCATGATTCAGATAGAGCATGCAATTTTAAGCAACTTTCTAATTTACTCCTATTATCAAATTCTTTTCATTCTCTTGGTATCTTTATTTGAAATGCAAGAATGTAAGTTTAGATGCCGGCCTAATTTTGGTGAACACACTGTGTTGTTCTTGCTGATTGGTGGGTAAATTCACCTACCAATAAACAAGTGCTTTCCATGGGTCTGAACCAAAAAAATAGCTTAGATGCCTTCTTTTTCAAATAAAGAAAGCAATAAAACGAAGAAAAATTGATAATAGGAGGAAATTAGAAAGTTGTTTAAAATTGCATGCTCTATCTGAATCACAAAAGAGAAAATTTGGTTTCAGTGTCCCTTTAAGGATAAATTAACTTTTAAACTAAGATCAAAGCTACCCTTAACATTGTGTGTGTGCATGACATACAGAGGCTTATACCTGGGTCAGCAAGATTGGAGGAAGCAAATGTTTATAATTTTAGGGACCATAAAGTCAAAATTGTAATTTCCTGGTGTAGATGGAGCATGCATTTTAAAAAATCAAAACAAATTGCTTTCTTCTCTCTATTATTTATTGAAGACTAAACCTATGTAGGATCATAAGAGTAAATGGGGAAAAAAATCCAACTTCGGGAGAATTTAAACTTTGACATGTTTCTCAGCCGTGTTATTGACCATTTCCTCAAGCCTGAGGAAACGGCCAATAACACGGCTGAGAAATGTGCCACTGATTTTATCTCTTATGGCATTACTTGCTCTCTATTATTTTATTAATCGTGTTTTCACTTATGAGTTCCTGCCTCTATGAGAGTGGAAGTCTCTTGTTCCTGCATTGACGTGGAAGGCAGTTAGCGGTTAGACTGAGAGGTCCCAGTCTGCTTATACAGCACCTGGAGGTGCGCAACACTTGTGAGTGTTATCATTTTATTGCATATATACCTTTTTTGTGACTGTACTAGACCATGTGGCGCCCTTGTGTTCTTTGACTTCAGATACACATTGTGGACCAACACCTGGTGACGAGGAGCTGTCTAGGCTGTTGTAACCTTTCTTGGAAGATGTGAAGGACTTATATATATTTTTCAATTTGGTCTTGTAGAGATTTTTGCTCTGTTCTTAGACTTTTTTTTTCTGTTGGTTTTATTTGTCTATTTACTACCATTAAATTATTTTTTTTTTGCAACAAATTGCCTGAAGTTGGATTTTTCATTTATTATATTGTCGGCAGCGAAGAGGAGAGCTGCTATTTTTATTCAGAAAGCCAATACAGAGCTATATGAGTTAAATACTAGCACAAGGTGTTACCTGTAGCTTGGTGCAAGCAGTGTCTGTGCTTTGGATGCAGATGTGATTTTAATTTGTGCTACCACAATCCATACAGATGTTGCTGCAAAGGAATCATGTGTGGCATGCAGTAGTAAGACGCGGTACAGTTACGGAGTGTAGCACATTAGTGTTTAAAGTTATGGTGGAACTTTTCCTTGAAGATCGGTGAGTCATTCATTATCTTCAGTATTAAAGACCACGCTTCAGTGTCAACTCTTTCTTACTGGCTCAGCAACATTAACCTCTTAAAGGGGCAGTAAACCTGGCAGATAATGCAGAATTATATAATATTAGCTTAGCGCCAGCTTTCTAAAGCAAAGGGTTAGAGAGATATTTTACTACGAAAACAGAACGCCGCTCCTGGCTCTACTGAGCGGGTCTGTTTTTTTCTCCTAAGTGCATCACGGGCACGCTGTCTAATCACAGCGCGCTGATCGCACTATTAAACTCAATGTAGCTCGCTCCCGCTCTGGTCTGGTAGCAGGAGCGAGCTACATGATTGTTTGTTATGTTTGGATAGTTTGGATATAACAGAGAGTATACATCTTATTGCTGAATTGTTTATCCTTACAGCCAGACTGGTAAAGCCACTGACATTCTCCTGAGGTCTTATCAGCCTTCCTAGGTTTACTCTTCAACAAACAACGCTAAGTGAATAAAGCAAATTTGATAATAGAAGTAAATTGGATATTTTTTCCATTCTCTATCTGAATCCTGAAAGTTTAATTTTGATTTTAATGTTTACTGGGATTATATGCATCAGAGCAGAAAATGGCAGCAATGGAGTCCAGGATACTAGAGAAAGGAGGAGAAGTATATGATAGCAGTGGCAGATGATGAATTTTTAAGATGGTGGTGCACAAGACCCCACCCATTTGAACCAAAGTAGCCTCTGGTGTAAAATGAACCAGATGAATAGTTGATTTGGAAAGTAGTTTGGCAGTTGATATAAAATATATAACTTTTAGGTAAGTAGTTGTAATGTGCGGTTATATAGCACTCCAGTCTCCAGATATCCCTCCAACCATCCACCAATATATATCTGAAAAAGGGGGCCTGCTTAATAAGTCTTATTTTTTTTTTTTACTGACTTTAAAACTAGCTTTTTAAACTTGACTAAACAAACTCCTCTCAGCAGATATCCCAATCCCAGGCAGGCTCCCACCATTCACCAATGTATGTATCTGCAAAAAGGCTGCCTGCAGCAGTTAACTCGTGTCTTTTTAAAATAACTTTTTTTTTTTTTTTAACTGAGAAGCAGTAAAACCAACAAGCTCCTTTCAGCAGATATTCAAGACCCACAGCACCATCCACCAATGAGTAAAATTAGTCTGCTCTCGAGTCTCTGCAATCCTCACTCTGACTCTGTTAACAAAATGAGTAAAATAAATACTAGTTTGTTTTTACTATTATAATTAACAGAATTGCGCAGCCGTCAACAGTCAACTAGTAAAATTGGTCTGCTCTACTCAATGCTTCATGCTCTGACTGCAATATCTATCAGTCTCAAGTCTCTCTATTCGGAATTGTTACTCTGTCAGACTTCTGCTAACAAAATGCGCTCCTCTCATCTCACACGTCTAGCCAGCACTGAGTTTTCACGCCAATGAGGGGGAGGAGCCTCGTCAACCATCAGCATGTGACCGGAATCGATGACATCTGCATCTCGCTCGCACAGGCTGAACTGTGCGATTAGGGATGTATAGGAGCTGGGTTTAGAGTGGCGCCTGCAGGCTGTTTTTTTGCAGTGTTATGCCAGACATCTATACTGTACCGCACGTGCGGTTTTTTAAAAAAAATAAAAAAAAAAGATTTTTTTTTTTTCTAAACACAATCTTGCTTTGACCTTTTTTGGTGAGTAATTAAATATAGGGAGGCTATTGGAAAAATTATATTTTTTCAGCCAAATTTTTTTTTTGTCTCTGGGGGTTTACGTGCATTTATGGAGGAGCCTCCACTATATGATAGTTTAAAGACAAGATAATCTAAGTGTAAAGTTATGCAGCAGTACAGTTTAGTCAGCCAAGAGGTAAAATGTTGATATTCAGGTGGAAGAAAATGCTAGTCATTTTGGACAATGGGGTTAATTCAGTGTTCACAGAGAGCAGATTCTGGTAGCAAACTATTTGCAGATAGCGGCCCAAGGCTGAAATCCTCTTGAGAAGATCATGTGATTTATGGGTTGCACAGAGAATATTCAGTGCTGTGTAGGAAATTACTAGATGACAAGACAGCAGCAACAGTTAGTGTGTCAATGTCAATTTGCAGAAATTCTCATGCAATCTACCTTCAGATGCTAAAATATGTGGAAAATGTGCAATGACAATATGAAAGACATATTTGTGTCAGAATAAAATGTACACTCTACTGCAAGAATTACATGCTTGTAATTTTTTTCATTAGAATGTCCATTTAGGAGCTGGCTTATTTTTGGTTCAGCACCTGTGTAGCGCTTGCTGATTGGTGGCTACGTGTAGCACTTGCTGATTGGTGGCTAAATGTAGCCACAAATCAGCAAGCGCTTCCCAGGGTGCTGAACAAAAACAAAGAAAAATTGATAATAGGAGTAAATGAAAATTGCACGCTCTATCTCAGTGATTCTCAACCGCGGTCCTCAAGTACCTAACTTGCTCTCACCCATCAGCTGATTTTCACCTGTGCACTAGTTCAGCTATGATGTAAACCTTGCTTGCTGGGGGTATTTGAGGACTGTGGTTGAGAAACAAAGCTCTATCTGAATCATGAAAGAAAATTGGGTTTAATATCTCTTTAAAAGGAACGTTACAGTATTTGCAACAGAAGCGAGCAGATACAACTGTGAGGATTGAGATTCATTAGAGTTTTACGGTAAAGTACTATAAAATTATGGTTAATTACATGAGAGACCATTATTTAGAGCACAGGTGTTGTCCATGATATAATCTTGCCTTACCAAGTGTGCCACAGAGTGCAAAAGTGTAGAGAACACTGCTTTATGCTACTCCGAGGAAAATTACTAAAAAACTAAACAATTTAGTTATAGGCAGAACCACCTGGATAGTCTTTGCCAGATGTCAACTTTTTAAGAGGTGTTGAAACCCTGTCCAAAGTCATACAACAATATATCAAATATTTAACAATTCTATAAATACATACATAATACCCAGGACATACTTGAAAAAGAGAGAAATCTCAATGTATCCTTCCTGGTAAAATATTTTATAAATAAATAATGGTTCTTGGGAAAACTGAATACATATCTGGCAAATTCTTTTAATTTTTTATTTTATTTATATAAAACAAATCCTGAAAGTTGGTTACCTGATCTACAACACTAATTAGACTTGTCCTATGTTCACATATCAGCTTGCTTCAGTTGAAATATTAAATGCAAGGTTTTAGTGCAACATTTTCAC
The DNA here is from genome assembly GCF_027579735.1 of Bombina bombina. NCBI lineage: Eukaryota > Metazoa > Chordata > Amphibia > Anura > Bombinatoridae > Bombina > Bombina bombina. The sequence continues at coordinate 971,407,496 of NC_069501.1, read as the reverse complement.
AAATGGTGTATATGTCGCTTATTACTGATATCTGCCTAAAAATGTCAACAGTAGCTGAGAGCTTAAAGGGACAAAGAAGTCAAAATCTACATTTTTGTGATTCAGACAGACAGAACAATAATAAAAATAAAGCATACTGAGGTAGGCTTAAGAGTATGGGTCTACGAAGAAGTTTTATTTTACAACTAGTTTACACAGCAATAGAAACGAGGCTATAGTACTCACAATTATGTACTACTGCACCTTATTTAGTATGCCCTTATTGAATGGAGCCAGGTTTCAGTGAAGTGTATTGTTGAATTTCATGTCTCAACGCTAAACTTCGCTGAAACAAGTTCCACACAAAATCTTACTCTACATTGGCAAGTGGTGTTGTAAATGTAACTGTTTTAGATCCACATTATTAGCAACATCCTATCTGAAACTTTACCATTTGCATTACATCATTTTAAACATCACTGTCACTGTTATTTCAATTGCATACACTGCATAGGAAAGTAATGTTATGTATGAGATATTTCTGTTATTTTAGGGTTTTAGAATATACTTCTAAAATACCCAGAAATCTGAGATGCCAGATATACCATTTGTAGGTGCTGGGAATCATTTTATATTTGGTTGTATGTAGAGACGGAACTAGATTTTTAGGAATGATAATTCAGGGGTATTTTATCAGGATCTATTTAAGATTGTGCACTTCTACAGTTTTAAAATACATTTAAATGGACAATCAACACCCGATGTAACTTAAAGCCATACCTTAGATCAGGAATAGAAGATGCAGCTACACCGCATTGCATGTCGATGAGCTCTAACGGTATTGGAGTAATCAACGAAAATACATCGGTTTATTCCATGAAGATATGGCCGCCAAACTCCTCCCCCTCCTCCATCGCCTTCTCTAATGTCTTAACATGCTCGTTCATTTTTCAAAGGGTGATGGTTCTGTTTTGATAATGCGCATGCGCATTATCTTCTGCACGCTCGCAATTGGAGGATTCAATTAAAAAGAAGGTTCATACGTAATAGTGGGGGGAGTTTGGCGGCCATAATTTCAAGGAATAAAGCTATGTAATTTTGGTGTTTACTCTGATACCGTTCATCAACATCGATGCGGTGTAGGTGCATCTTCTATTCCGGATTTATGATTTGGCCTTAAGTTGCATCTGGTGTTTTTTTTTAAGAAAATCACAGCATCGCTTTCATGATTCAGATAGAACATACAATTTTCTACAATTTACTTCTGTTATAACATTTTCTTCATTTTCTTCTTATCCTCTGTTGAACAGCAGGAAGGTAAGTTCAGGAGTGTGCACGTGTCTGCAGCACTATATGGCAGCAGTTTAATAATGTTATACATTAGCAAGAGCACTAGATGTCAGCACTATTCCTGTCACGTAGTGCACGCTACCTATCTAAATATCTCCTCAACAAAGAATAACATAAGAATGAAGCAAATTTGATAATAGAAGTAAATTGCAAACTTTTTTTAAATTTTATTCTCTATCTCAATCATGAAAAAAACATTTTGGGTTTCATGCCCTTTAAAGGGAACCTTAAGTCAAAATTAAACTTTCATGATTCAGGTAGAGCTTACTGTTTTTAAGAGAAATGTTTTTCCATTATCTTTTTATATGTGCACATAAACACCAATGAGCATGTGCACAAGTTCAGTGTGTACGTATATGACTCTCTAATTGGTTGATGGCTGGCAAATTAAATAATATTTTGAAATTTGATAGAAAAAAAATCTATTGCTCATTTTAAAATTCATAGTAAGAGCTATTGCATTGTCTTTTTATTATGCATTTTTTTATAATGCATTTATACTGTATTTAATGGACCTTTAATTGACTAACCTGTGTTAATTTTCATATGCCTGCTAAATAACTATTTGCATAGAAATGCTCCTTTCTTTAACACTAAGGGTTATAGTTATCACTGATCGGACGGACAAGGTTCACATGTACAGAATATGTCTGCCCAAGATCACAAATAGGACCCATATTAAGCATTACAGTGCTTTCCCCCCCATAGAGCAGGGCTTGTCAATCACAAAGGCCGAATCTGTCTGCTGTGATTTTCATCCGCCAACTTTAAGTTGGCTAAAAGGGTTAAGGAATGAGTGGTTTAATTCACTGCTTTATACATATCATTTGCAAACTCAATTAAGCGAGTCACCTCTTGATAAATCGACTTAATGGTTTGTACTGTTTATAAATATATGTATATCAATATATAAATATACCTGTATGTATATCAATATATGTATGTGTGTGTATGTGTATGTATATATATATATATATATATATATATATATATATATATATATATATATATATATATATATATATATATATATATATATATATATATATATATATATATATATATATATATATATAAAAGGAAACAAAGAACTCCTCGGCACTCCAAAGGTCAAGATAAGATAAAAGTTCCTTTATTAGTTAGTGCAGTTTAAAAACATAAACCACATACAGCAGCCCAGTAAAATCATACATAGAGAAGGAAAACAGGGGGAACATCACCCTCCTGTGACATCATACGAGTTTCATGCCTCTGGGGCGATTGTTCACTGATGGAGAACAGGTGGTGAATAGGCCCTTTATAAACATTATCACATCCAATGAATAAGCATCAATTAACATGTCAAACATTAACCCCTAAGTTACCCTTACTAAATGTGGCACATCACAAGTATTGTTGTGGCTCTATCATGAACATAAAATAACTGGGTAATTTGTTAAATTTCCACATCAGATTGTAAACATCAAGCATACATATGAATTTAAATGCAATCAATTTGAAATAGGTTGTATGTATAGAAATATACACATTAAAATTATTTTTATATAAACAAGTAAATACATGTATATATGTGTATCTTATATTCTATGCACCGTATTATTGTAAGTTACACTTAATTGAGCATATGTATTATTTTCTCAAAATTCTTTTGCTGATATGTACGAATTTAGGTACTCCAATTAATTTTATAATTTTTAATGTTGAATAAACATATTGACATCCATTCTGGAATTTAAACCTGTGGGCACCCTAGTTTTAAGGTGGAGAATCCAAAAAAACTCTCTTTCATCTAGTTATTTTTCTCTGTTTCCACGCCGGGGATGCCTAGGTATGAAATCTATACCTTGAACCTTGAGTAATGCACTATCTGAGTTATGATTATATCTGAAATGTTTGGCTGTGGGAGTTTTAGACTCTGGATCCTCAATGGATCTGAGGTGCTCCATAACCCGGTCTTTTAAGGACCTCTTGGTACGTCTTATGTATTGTATATTGCATCCTTGGCATGTTAAGAGATATACCACATGGGTACTATTGCAATTTATGAAATAGCGTATATCATATTCTTTGTCAAGTGCATCGAGATGCATTGCATCTAAAGCAACCATTACGTTTTTGTAACCATGTGCCACTTGTTACTCTAGGCAACATGGAGGGAGACAATATATTTCTGAGTGTTTTCGCTTTGCGTGACACAAACCTAGAGCCCCCCTTCACAATCTTACTCAACCTTTCATCATTCTGAAGTATAGGGAGACTTTGATTAGTTTACAAATTTTACCATATTCGAGACTATATGGGGGGGTAAAAATAGGAGTAGAAGAATACTTCTTCTTCTTAATATCCTTTTTATATGTAAGCAGCTCCGTCCTGGGGATTTTATCTACATCCAATTTTGCTTGTACCAATACTGCTTTTGGATACCCACGTGATTTTAACCTCTCTATAGTGTCAGCTGCTTTCTGTTCATATATAATGGGATCTGAACAATTACGCTTCACCCTGATAAGTTGACTCTTGGGAATGGATTTCAAAAGATGGGGAGGATGGCAAGAATCATATTTGAGGATGCTATTGCCCGAAGTAGGTTTACGGTATAGTTGGATTGGTCAATTGGTCTCATATATATATATATATATATATATATATATATATATATATATATATATATATATATATATATATATATATATATATACACAGTATATGTATGTATATATGTGTGTGTGTATATATATATATATATATATATATATATATATATATATACACACACATATATACACAGTCGTATGCAAAAGTTTAGGCACCCCTGACAATTTCCATGATTTTCATTTATAAATAATTGAACGTTTGGATCAGCAATTTCATTTTGATCTATCAAATAACTGAAGGACACAGTAATATCTCAGTAGTGAAGAGGTTTATTGGATTAACAGAAAATCTGCAATATACATCAAAATGAAATTAGACAGGTGCATAAATTTGGACACCCCAACAGAAATATCGCATCAATATTTAGCAGAAATAACAGCCTCTAGACACTTCCTATAGCCTGTAATGAGTGTCTGAATTCTGGATGAAGGTATTTTGGACCATTCCTCCTTGCAAAACATCTCTAGATCAGTTAGGTTTGTTGGTTGCCGAGCATGGACATCCCGCTCTAAATCACCCCACAGAATTTCAATGATATTCAGGTCTGGGGACTGGGATCGCCATTCCAGAACATTGTACTTGTTCCTCTGCATAAATGCCAGAGTAGATTTTGAGCAGTGTTTTGGGTCTTGTCTTGTTGAAATATCCAGCTCCGGCGTAACTTCAACTTTGTGACTGATTCCTCAACATTATTCTCAAGTATCTGCTGATATTGTGTGGAATCCATGCGACTTTTAACTTTAGCAAGATTTCCAGTACCGGCACTGGCCACACAGCCCCACAGTATGATGGAACATCCACCAAATTTTACTGTGGCTAGCAATTATTTGTCTTGGAACGCTGTGTTCTTTTGCCGCCATGCATAATGCCCCTTGTTATGACCAAATAACTCAATCTTTGTTTCATCAGTCCACAGCACCTTCTTCCAAAATGAACTGGCTTGTCCAAATGTGCGTTTGCATACCTCAAGCGACGTGGCGCATCTGAGGCGCGAAATTAGGCCACTCCCAAATTGTGGCGTGTGTGCAGAAAAGGCTTCTTCCGCATTACTCTCCCATACGCTGAATTGTTGAATGATGCACAGTGACACCATCTGCCGCAAGGTGATGTTGTAGGTCTTTAGAGGTGGTCTGTGGGCTGTTTTTGACGGTTCTCACCATCCTTTGCCTCTCTGATATTTTAATTCTGGCCTTAACAAAAACTATGCCTGTGGTCTTCCATTTCCTCACTATGTTCCTCACAGTGGACACTGACAGCTTAAATCTCAGCAATATCTTTTTGTAGCCTTCCCCTAAACCATACTGTTGAACAATCTTTGTTTTCAGGTCATTTGAGAGTTGTTTTGAGGCCCTCATGTTGCCACTCTTCAGAGGAGAGTCAAAGAGAACATCAACTTGCAACTGGCCACCTTAAATACTTTTTCTCATGATTGGATGCACCTATCTATGAAGTTCAAGGCTTAATGGGCTCACCAAACCAACTGTGTGTTCCAATTAATCAGTGCTAGGTAGTTACAGGTATTCAAATCAATAAAATGACAAGGGTGCCGAAATTTATGCACCTATCTAATTTCGTTTTGATGCATATTGCACATTTTCTGTTAATCAAATAAACCTCATTTCACTACTGAAATATTACTGTGTCCTTCAGTTATTTGATAGATCAAAATGAAATTGCTGATCCAAACACCCAATTATTTATAAATAAAAATCATGGAAATTGTCAGGGGTGCCTAAACTTTTGAATACGACTGTGTGTGTATATATATATTTTTTTTTTTATTATTTTTTCTTCAACAGTGTTTTACAAAGTGTTGTTTTCCTTTTTAATGTGTTGATAGTTTTTCTTTGTAAATAATTGCCTAATTGCATAGCTACATTTAAGTTTCAACTATAACATGGAATTGGCTGGTATGAAATAACCTCATTTTAATAAGTACTAATTACAATTAAGTACCCGCATTCACTTAAATATTAACCCAAGGAAAACAGTTTAACATTTTTATTCAATGTGCCCTCTGGTAGTCAATTAACCAGAAAACTTTGAAATCCAGATTTTCTTGCTTGTTCTTGATTTGAATATCAGCCAATATGTTGTAAATTGAGTAGCTGTACAGGCATCCATAACCAGAGCAGGCAGGGAACAAAGGGAAATAGTGAACCCCAGGGGCTGAGAGCCCTGATGAAGTCAGAGAAGCCTGAAACATTTACTGAGTGTTCACATTCTCTCTTTTTGAAGGTAAATACATGATAACTAAATGTTACAATTTGTGTATGCTTTATGGATTATTTTGATTTTTGTTTTCTTAAAGGGACATGAAACCCAAATATTTTCTTTCATGATTCAGATAGAGAATACAATTTTAAACAACTTTCCAATTTACTTCTATTATTTAATTAGATTTTTTCTCTTGTTATTCTTTGCTTAAAGGTTTATCTATGAAAGCTCAGGAGCAGCAGAGAATCTAGGTTCTAGCTGCTGATTGGTCGCTGCATATATATACTGATTGTCATTGGCTCAGCCATGTATTCATTTAGAAACCTGTAGTGCATTGCTACGCCTTCAACAAATGATACAAAGATAATAAACCAAATTAAATAATAGAAGTAAATTAGAAATGTGTTTAAAATTGTATTCTCTATCTGAATCATGAAAGACATTTTTGGGGTTTCATGTCCCTTTAATACATTTTGAGAGAAGCATGTTTCCCATAAAGTATTCAGTAAACAAGAATTCAAGGACGCATGAAAGTCAAAACATGATCTAGAGTGTTCAAAAAAAAAAATAATCCAATTTACTTGTTTAATCGAATATACTGCTTTCTCTTGTTATTCTGTGGCTCGGTGTGCATGTGAGTACCATGTGTATAACAATAATGCAAACACTGCTGCCATATAGTGCTAAGGCAAGCTCCTGAGCCATACCGCAGTGTGCTCTCATGGGTGTTACGTTTTACCAGAGGATACATTTTCTCTGCTGATTGGATCAACGGAAATTTCCACTCAGGGTTAAATACATAGACTTGCAGCGTTGCTAGTGAAAAAAATTACATCTTAAACAATTAAAGCATGTAATGTCGCTTTAAATCATGTTTTAAACAGACACGATGCATGGTTATTTAAGGAGTAATCGACCAATTAATTCCATCTATATAGCGATACAAATGTAAATGTCTTAAATGCTTTTAAGAAATCTTAGTTACTGTCTACTAATATTGGTCTCATTGAACTATCTGTCATTAAGTGGCTACGTCTTCTGTGAAGGTCTTGTTTATTCTTTTGTTTTGTTTAAATATCCATAAAAATTATTTCAAATAAATCCTGTTTTAATGCTCCATGTGAAATGTTTCTGACACACATGGGGACAAATAAATGACACCCTGAGGTTATATTTGGTGACCTCACTTTAGTCATGATTTTACACACTTGTATTTTGTGCTCAGAAGAATCTGCTTCCCAGTAGCACCATGCCGGTTTCACAGTTACGCTTATTCAGAGGAGCAGCATTGGGCATTTTGTTTAACGGGGATTAGACTTGTTGGGCACAAATGTCTTTGTTGATTTTGAGCCATGAATGAAGGGGATATTGAACCCTATATATTTTTTCTTTGCCTCATCTAAGACAGGGTATTTAAAGGGACACGAAACCCAAAAATGTTCTTTCATGATTCAGTTAGAGCATACAGTTTTAAACATTATTATTTATTTCTATTATCACATTTTCTTTGTCCTTTTGGTATTCTTTGTAGAAAAGCAGGGATGTAATCTCAGGAGCATGCTTGTGTGTAGAACACTATATGGCAGCTGCTTTGCAAGAGCACTAGATGGCAGGACTATTTCCTGACATATAGTGCTCTAGTCTAGACACTTACCTAGGTAACTCTTCAATAAAAAAATACCATGGGAAACTAAGCAAATTTGGTAATAGAAACAAATTAAAAACTTTTTTAAAATTGTATGCTCTGTCTGAATCTTAAAAGAAAAGTTTTGGGTTTTATATCCCTTTAACAATCTAATACATTTTTATATTTGCTACCAGTCATTTGCTTGCAAGACATGTGGAGACTTTTCAGTGCCCATTAGCTGTGGGAATTGCCTCAATCTTTGGGTGTGCAATTTTCTGTTGTTTCTTATAGTAATAACATTTTATACATCATTTTGTAATGGTTCTGTTTTTACTGGAACTGTCTTGATTTGGGACCAAAGTCTCTCACTTCCACTCAGATGGGGGGGGGGGGGGGGGGCTATAAATTATGATTTATTGTTATTGCAAGATGCATAGAACTAACCAACAATGTAGCAGCCATGGCTTCCTGGATTCTGGGATTTGTGTAGGGCCTGATCATCTAAAGTTTTGGTGAGATTATCTAAGGAGCCTCATCCGTTATCTGAGGTCCCTAAAAAAGAATGTGATGAAGGTAAATGTTCTGGGTGTGAAGGAAAGACACATATGTTACAATATAATTCTAAAGATAAAGCCCCCAAAGATTTTGTGTGTTTTTTCTCCATAATGGTGAGTTTCTTTCTTTCATGTAATTAGCAAGAGTCCATGAGCTAGTGACGTATGGGATATACATTCCTACCAGGAGGGGCAAAGTTTCCCAAACCTCAAAATGCCTATAAATACACCCCTCACCACACCCACAATTCAGTTTTACAAACTTTGCCTCCTATGGAGGTGGTGAAGTAAGTTTGTGCTAGATTCTACGTTGATATGCGCTCCGCAGCAGGTTGGAGCCCGGTTTTCCTCTCAGCGTGCAGTGAATGTCAGAGGGATGTGAGGAGAGTATTGCCTATTTGAATGCAATGATCTCCTTCTACGGGGTCTATTTCATAGGTTCTCTGTTATCGGTCATAGAGATTCATCTCTTACCTCCCTTTTCAGATCGACGATATACTCTTATATATATATACCATTACCTCTGCTGATTTTCGTTTCAGTACTGGTTTGGCTTTCTACAAACATGTAGATGAGTGTCCTGGGGTAAGTAAGTCTTATTTTCTGTGACACTCTAAGCTATGGTTGGGCACTTTGTTTATAAAGTTCTAAATATATGTATTCAAACATTTATTTGCCTTGACTCAGGATGTTCAACATTCCTTATTTTCAGACAGTCAGTTTCATATTTGGGATAATGCACTTGAATCAATTATTTTTCTTACCTTAAAAATTTGACTTTTTTTCCCTGTGGGCTGTTAGGTTCGCGGGGGCTGAAAATGCTTCATTTTATTGCGTCATACGTGTCGCCGGAAGTTGCGTCATTTTTGACGTTCTTTTGCGCCAAAGATGTCGGCGTTCCGGATGTGGCGTCATTTTTGGCGCCAAAAAGCATTTAGGCGCCAAATAATGTGGGCGTCTTATTTGGCGCTAAAAAATATGGGCGTCGCTTTTGTCTCCACATTATTTCAGTCTCATTTTTTCTTTGCTTCTGGTTGCTAGAAGCTTGTTCATTGGCATTTTTTCCCATTCCTGAAACTGTCATTTAAGGAATTTGATCAATTTTGCTTTATATGTTGTTTTTTCTCTTACATATTGCAAGATGTCTCACGTTGCATCTGAGTCAGAAGATACTTCAGGAAAATCGCTGTCTGGTGCTGGAACTACCAAAGCTAAGTGTATCTGCTGTAAACTTTTGGTAGCTATTCCTCCAGCTGTTGTTTGTATTAATTGTCATGACAAACTTGTTAATGCAGATAATATTTCCTTTAGTAATGTACCATTACCTGTTGCAGTTCCATCAACATCTAATGTTCAGAATGTTCCTGATAACATAAGAGATTTTGTTTCTGAATCCATCAAGAAGGCTATGTCTGTTATTCCTCCTTCTAGTAAATATAAAAAATCTTTTAAAACTTCTCTTTATACAGATGAATTTTTAAATGAACATCATCATTCTGATGACTCTTCTGGTTCGGAGGATTCTGTCTCAGAGATTGATGCTGATAAATCTTCATATTTATTTAAAATGGAATTTATTCGTTCTTTACTTAAAGAAGTACTAATTGCTTTAGAAATTGAGGATTCTGGTCCTCTTGATACTAATTCTAAACGTTTAGATAAGGTCTTTAAATCTCCTGTGGTTATTCCAGAAGTTTTTCCTGTTCCTAGTGCTATTTCTGAAGTAATTTCCAGAGAATGGGATAAATTGGGTAATTCATTTACTCCTTCTAAACGTTTTAAGCAATTATATCCTGTGCCGTCTGACAGATTAGAATTTTGGGACAAAATCCCTAGAGTTGATGGGGCTATTTCTACCCTTGCTAAACGTACTACTATTCCTACGTCAGATGGTACTTCGTTTAAGGATCCTTTAGATAGGAAAATTGAATCCTTTCTAAGAAAAGCTTATCTGTGTTCAGGTAATCTTCTTAGACCTGCTATATCATTGGCTGATGTTGCTGCAGCTTCAACTTTTTGGTTGGAAACTTTAGCGCAACAAGTAACAGATCATGATTCTCATAATATTATTCTTCTTCTTCAACATGCTAATAATTTTATCTGTGATGCCATTTTTGATATTATCAGAGTTGATGTCAGGTTTATGTCTCTAGCTATTTTAGCTAGAAGAGCTTTATGGCTTAAAACTTGGAATGCTGATATGGCTTCTAAATCAACTCTACTTTCCATTTCTTTCCAGGGTAACAAATTATTTGGTTCTCAGTTGGATTCTATTATCTCAACTGTTACTGGTGGGAAAGGAACTTTTTTACCACAGGATAAAAAATCTAAGGGTAAAAACAGGGCTAATAATCATTTTCGTTCCTTTCGTTTCAACAAAGAACAAAAGCCTGATCCTTCATCCTGAGGAGCAGTTTCAGTTTGGAAACCATCTCCAGTCTGGAATAAATCCAAGCCTTCTAGAAAAGCAAAGCCAGCTTCTAAGTCCACATGAAGGTGCGGCCCTCATTCCAGCTCAGCTGGTAGAGGGCAGGTTACGTTTTTTCAAAGAAATTTGGATCAATTCTGTTCACAATCTTTGGATTCAGAACATTGTTTCAGAAGGGTACAGAATTGGTTTCAAGATGAGACCTCCTGCAAAGAGATTTTTTCTTTCCCGTGTCCCAGTAAATCCAGTGAAAGCTCAAGCATTTCTGAATTGTGTTTCAGATCTAGAGTTGGCTGGAGTAATTATGCCAGTTCCAGTTCTGGAACAGGGGATGGGGTTTTATTCAAATCTCTTCATTGTACCAAAGAAGGAGAATTCCTTCAGACCAGTTCTGGATCTAAAAATATTGAATCGTTATGTAAGGATACCAACGTTCAAAATGGTAACTGTAAGGACTATCTTGCCTTTTGTTCAGCAAGGGCATTATATGTCCACAATAGATTTACAGGATGCATATCTGCATATTCCGATTCATCCAGATCATTATCAGTTCCTGAGATTCTCTTTTCTGGACAAGCATTATCAGTTTGTGGCTCTGCCGTTTGGCCTAGCTACAGCTCCAAGAATTTTTACAAAGGTTCTCGGTGCCCTTCTGTCTGTAATCAGAGAACAGGGTATTGTGGTATTTCCTTATTTGGACGATATCTTGGTACTTGCTCAGTCTTTACATTTAGCAGAATCTCATACGAATCGACTTGTGTTGTGTCTTCAAGATCATGGTTGGAGGATCAATTCACTAAAAAGTTCATTGATTCCTCGGACAAGGGTAACCTTTCTGGGTTTCCAGATAGATTCAGTGTCTATGACTCTGTCTTTGACAGACAAGAGACGTCTAAAATTGATTTCAGCTTGTCGAAACCTTCAGTCACAATCATTCCCTTCGGTAGCCTTATGCATGGAAATTCTAGGTCTTATGACTGCTGCATCGGACGCGATCCCCTTTGCTCGTTTTCACATGCGACCTCTTCAGCTCTGTATGCTGAATCAATGGTGCAGGGATTACACAAAGATATCTCAATTAAATTTTTAAAACCGATTGTACGACACTCTCTAACGTGGTGGACAGATCACCATCGTTTAATTTAGGGGGCTTCTTTTGTGCTTCCGACCTGGACTGTAATTTCAACAGATGCAAGTCTCACAGGTTGGGGAGCTGTGTGGGGATCTCTGACGGCACAAGGAGTTTGGGAATCTCAGGAGGTGAGATTACCGATCAATATTTTGGAACTCCGTGCAATTTTCAGAGCTCTTCAGTCTTGGCCTCTTCTGAAGAGAGAATCGTTCATTTGTTTTCAGACAGACAATGTCACAACTGTGGCATACATCAATCATCAAGGAGGGACTCACAGTCCTCTGGCTATGAAAGAAGTATCTCGAATTCTGGTTTGGGCGGAATCCAGCTCCTGTCTAATCTCTGCGGTTCATATCCCAGGTATAGACAATTGGGAAGCGGATTATCTCAGTCGCCAAACGTTGCATCCGGGCGAATGGTCTCTTCACCCAGAGGTATTTCTTCAGATTGTTCAAATGTGGGAGCTTCCAGAAATAGATCTGATGGCGTCTCATCTAAACAAGAAACTTTCCAGGTATCTGTCCAGATCCCGGGATCCTCAGGCGGAAGCAGTGGATGCATTATCACTTCCTTGGAAGTATCATCCTGCCTATATCTTTCCGCCTCTAGTTCTTCTTCCAAGAGTAATCTCCAAGATTCTGAAATAATGCTCGTTTGTTCTGCTGGTAGCTCCGGCATGGCCTCACAGGTTTTGGTATGCAGATCTTGTCCGGATGGCCTCTTGCCATCCGTGGACTCTTCCGCTAAGACCAGACCTTCTGTCGCAAGGTCCTTTTTTCCATCAGGATCTCAAATCCTTAAATTTAAAGGTATGGAGATTGAACGCTTGATTCTTGGTCAAAGAGGTTTCTCTGACTCTGTGATTAATACTATGTTACAGGCTCGTAAATCTGTATCCAGAGAGATATATTATAGAGTCTGGAAGACTTATATTTCTTGGTGTCTTTCTCATCATTTTTCTTGGCATTCTTTTAGAATTCCGAGAATTTTACAGTTTCTTCAGGATGGTTTAGATAAAGGTTTATCCGCAAGTTCTTTGAAAGGACAAATCTCTGCTCTTTCTGTTCTTTTTCACAGAAAGATTGCTAATCTTCCTGATATTCATTGTTTTGTACAAGCTTTGGTTCATATAAAACCTGTCATTAAGTCAATTTCTCCTCCTTGGAGTTTGAATTTGGTTCTGGGGGCTCTTCAAGCTCCTCCGTTTGAACCTATGCATTCATTGGACATTAAATTACTTTCTTGGAAAGTTTTGTTCCTTTTGGCGATCTCTTCTGCCAGAAGAGTCTCTGAATTATCTGCTCTTTCTTGTGAGTCTCCTTTTCTGATTTTTCATCAGGATAAGGCGGTGTTGCGAACTTCTTTTGAATTTTTACCTAAAGTTGTGAATTCCAACAACATTAGTAGAGAAATTGTGGTTCCTTCATTATGTCCTAATCCTAAGAATTCTAAGGAGAAATCGTTGCATTCTTTGGATGTTGTTAGAGCTTTGAAATATTATGTTGAAACTACTAAGTCTTTCCGAAAGACTTCTAGTCTATTTGTTATCTTTTCCGGTTCTAGAAAAGGCCAGAAAGCTTCTGCCATTTCTTTGGCATCTTGGTTGAAATCTTTAATTCATCATGCCTATGTCGAGTCGGGTAAAACTCTGCCTCAAAGGATTACAGCTCATTCTACTAGGTCAGTTTCTACTTCCTGGGCGTTTAGGAATGAAGCTTCGGTTGATCAGATTTGCAAAGCAGCAACTTGGTCCTCTTTGCATACTTTTACTAAATTCTACCATTTTGATGTATTTTCTTCTTCTGAAGCAGTTTTTGGTAGAAAAGTACTTCAGGCAGCGGTTTCAGTTTGAATCTTCTGTTTATGTTTTTCATTAAACTTTATTTTGGGTGTGGATTATTTTCAGCAGGAATTGGCTGTCTTTATTTTATCCCTCCCTCTCTAGTGACTCTTGCGTGGAAAGATCCACATCTTGGGTAGTCATTATCCCATACGTCACTAGCTCATGGACTCTTGCTAATTACATGAAAGAAAACATAATTTATGTAAGAACTTACCTGATAAATTGATTTCTTTCATATTAGCAAGAGTCCATGAGGCCCGCTGTCATGATCCGGTGTACATGCGCTCAGGAAACAGACCCTCGGGGCAGTGGTAGGGATTTGAAGACACCGACCCCTGACCCGGGGAAGAGTATCCTGGACGTGGATAGATGATATTCTGTGATTCATAGTTGCTAGAAGTTATTGTAGAATAAATGGAGAGTGCAACATTTGTATACAATATATTCTGAGTTCACTGTGACTTTTAGTTAGTTAATAGAAGTAACTGCAGGATTCAATGAGAGATAAATATAGCAAAGTGGAATGTTCAGGCTTCAGAGTAATCTGGTGAAAGTTTGACACTTAGATGCAAACTAAGGATTGTTGCAGGATTCACAGTACATAATATTATATAAAGCTGTATGTCAGAGTTAAAGCACAGCTGCACAGGTACTTAGACAAGCTGCAAGTTTAGGCATTAATTACTGTTTGTGCATTTAGATGCAAACTTGGTTTGTTGCAGGTTCACAGTACATATTATTATAATAAGCTGTATGTCAGTAATTAGCAGAGCAGCACAGGTGAAAGTTAAGTTTAAGGCATTAATTACTGTTTGAACATATATTGGAGAATCACAGGAAAGCTTTTAATTGAACACATAGATGCAGAGTTCAGAATATGTTAACATATTTGCAGCAGGATATTTCAGCAATGACAACTTGTAGCAGAGAAATAGTTATAAAGTTCTGAGTAAGATGCTGTTGTAATTAGAGAGTGATGGTAAGCAAAAGCATAGTTGAATTATAATAAAGTTCAGAGATTGTTAAGTAGCTGTGTCCAGGAAACAGAATGGAGATATTTTTGATACTTGCGGTTTGATGATATTTTGCATAGGTAATAGAAAATGCTGTATCTTGGAATAGTTGGTAAGTTCATGCAGGAAACAGTCACAGACCTCTGTTCAGGATCACACTTCAATGTTAATGCAAGGCACATTAGACCTGAGAAGGCTTAAAAAGAGGCTGAGGTAATCAGGTGCATGAATGATTAATCAGGCAGGCAGGCAAGCTGAATGTGAATACTGCCCAAATGCAGCAGTCAGAAAAGTATTTCTTAAAGGGATAGTGACATTAGGCTGAGATATGTTACAGATTCCCCTCCTTAAAGGCGACCTCCGGGCGCCCAATACAATCCAAAAGGAGAGAGAACAAAATTGATATGGAGAATCGGTAGTAGGTGTATGGAGGTAGTGAGTCCAATCGGAAATCAAGAAAGGAGGGTTGGAGATCTCTTGAAAAAGTTGAATGACGAAGTAAAGGCCATGTAATTCAGGTATCAAAAGATCTTGACAATGATGAGAGCAAAACTTGAAGTCAACTTTTTTGTAGTCATCGTGAGAATGCATGAACGTAACATACAATGAGCTTCCTACCACAGAATCATCCTGAGGGTAGACAGGTGGATGTTCTTCATGATAGATGACCATGTATATAGCCAATGAAAAGGCAGCCAGTCCTAGAGATATGAATAGGCTTTCCTCAGCTTCAGAAATAGAGATGCAGCATTCTGGATTGATAACCAGATTAACCACCTTTGGGTCAGAGATTTGAGTATCCTCAGAATTAACCTCTTGGCTGAGGATTAGATATACTCCAAAAGAAAAAGCTATAGCCCCTTCTAACGCAATAGCAGGGCTTTCTTCAAAATAGGAGATAGGAGTGTAGAGTGCAAGATTTGTCCAGTTCTTGCCATCTTCTAATTCAAAATGAAATGTCTCCTTACTGGATTCAGAATCAAAAGTGTTCTCACTAAGAATAGGTATATGAATGTCCACACCAGGGCAAGGTTCAGGAATACCCACATCTGGGCAAGGTTCAGTCATATCCTCAGTAGGATCAGGTGAAGGAATGCCCATGCCAGGGCAATGTTCAGAAGTACCCACATCTGGGCAAGGTTCAGTCATATCCTCAGTAGGATCGGGTGAAGGAATGCCCATGCCAGGGCAAGGTTCAACTATAGAGAAAGAAAAAGAACCCACTTTAGAGCCAAGAACCATACTCGCTTCTGAGTAGAGGGCATGGCTATCTTCAGGATCAAGTATTATTACACCCATTTCTGGGTTAAACAAAGGAATACCCATACCAGGGTCAAAAACAGGAGAGTCCACCTTGATGTCAGGTTTAGTAGTATAATCATGGAAAACAGGAACAGGAATGGGCACAGGGAAATCTTCTTGAAGAACTTTTGTACAAGTTTCAGGTTCAAGAATGTCCACTTGCAAACTTGGTTCAAAGTTGTCCTCACAGGATTGAGTATCAGGAATTCCTGTACAGGAAACTGATGTAGTAGAAAATGTAGGTTGATGCAAAGTATCTCCCAAGGGAAACAATTTCTTAGATGCAATAACAGAAGAATTTTGAGAAGGTGAAGTGTACTGAAATATGCCACACTCGGGTAGATGCGGAGGAATTGTGACACAAGATTCTGACTGAGAAGTTATCTGGAGTTCAGCAGGCATGCTTATTTGAGTTTGAATATCAGAGCTAAATTCTCCAGGGATTATCTCTGGTAAACTGAAAGGTTGTATATCTGGAACAGAATTATCTTTTGCTTCTAGCACAGGGTTTACAGGTATTGAGGCAGCATGAGAGGGATGCAAGAAATCAATAGTTGGAAACAGTTTTTGTAGTTGTTGTAGAGTCTGAGAAGAGATACCATTAGATGCTTTAAGAAGAGACTGATAGTGACTATAAACATCATCCAGCTCAGTGTTGACAGTGTCAGGAGGCAAGAGAGGGTCTGGTACAACAGAATCTAAAACAGGGGAATCAGGCTGAGTTTCCTCTTTGCACTTCTGATTTTCTGTGGGCAGAAGGATTTTCTTCTTCTTCTTTTTCTTAGAGAGCTTAGATTTCTTCCCAGTATGAGGCTTCTTAGGTTGCTGCCATTGTGGCTTGTAGTAAGGTTGAGAACAGAAATCCTCTTCATCACTGGATGCATAATTCTGATGTGATAAATCAGCATAGTAGTTGAGAGGACCTTTACTCCTAACAGCAGTCTGTAAACCAGATGTCCTTTCTTCCAGCTCTGAATCTGTCCAATCTAACGAATCCATGGTAATATCAGAAATAGGAAGATCAGTATTTCCATGAGAGGTTTCATGATGGGAGCTGTCTGTATCATCCATGTTGTAAATATAACAACCAAGGATGTCATTATAGCAAATAGGTTGAGGTCTTGTCTGAGTTTGTTGCGAATTAAAGTTGCGCTCATACCAGTCTAATGCCAATTCAGCTGGATCTGTGAAGTCATCCTCCTTGTTGACATATACAGACTCAGAATCAGTATCATCAGGATAGGAATCACAAACAAGAGGAGTAGATGGTATTCTGGAACAGTAGTCCTGTCTCTTTAAATCTTTAAAGGACTGAATTTTTTCTGCTGAATCTATGAATGCATCCTCTTCAGTTACATAGTCAGACTCAGAATCAGTTTCACCAAAATGGAAACCACGAACATGAGGAACAGATGAAATTCTAGAAAAGTGGTTCTGTCTCTTTAAATCTTTAAAGATCTGATTTTTTTCTGCTGAATCGATGGATACATTCTCTTCATTTTCATAGTCAGATTCAGAATCAGTTTCACCAAAATGGTAATCACGAACATGAGGAACAGATGACATTTTAGAAAAGTGGTTCTGTCTCTTTAAATCTTTGAAAGCCTGAATTTTTTCTGCTGAAGCTATGGTTAAATCCTCTTCATTTTCATAGTCAGATTCAGGATCAGTTTCACCAAAATGGTAACCACGAACATGAGTAGAGGATTGTCTAGAATGGGAGTACTGTGTCTTTAAATTTTTTAAAGTTTGAAAATCTTCTGTTTTTCCTTTAGGGATTGCTTGGGTCTGAGTTATGTTGTAATTTTTTATTTTCCTTTGAGGGTCGGTGCATCCACTACCACTGCGGATCCCTTTTTTAGGCATTAACATTCTGTCATGATCCGGTGTACATGCGCTCAGGAAACAGACCCTCGGGGCAGTGGTAGGGATTTGAAGACACCGACCCCTGACCCGGGGAAGAGTATCCTGGACGTGGATAGATGATATTCTGTGATTCATAGTTGCTAGAAGTTATTGTAGAATAAATGGAGAGTGCAACATTTGTATACAATATATTCTGAGTTCACTGTGACTTTTAGTTAGTTAATAGAAGTAACTGCAGGATTCAATGAGAGATAAATATAGCAAAGTGGAATGTTCAGGCTTCAGAGTAATCTGGTGAAAGTTTGACACTTAGATGCAAACTAAGGATTGTTGCAGGATTCACAGTACATAATATTATATAAAGCTGTATGTCAGAGTTAAAGCACAGCTGCACAGGTACTTAGACAAGCTGCAAGTTTAGGCATTAATTACTGTTTGTGCATTTAGATGCAAACTTGGTTTGTTGCAGGTTCACAGTACATATTATTATAATAAGCTGTATGTCAGTAATTAGCAGAGCAGCACAGGTGAAAGTTAAGTTTAAGGCATTAATTACTGTTTGAACATATATTGGAGAATCACAGGAAAGCTTTTAATTGAACACATAGATGCAGAGTTCAGAATATGTTAACATATTTGCAGCAGGATATTTCAGCAATGACAACTTGTAGCAGAGAAATAGTTATAAAGTTCTGAGTAAGATGCTGTTGTAATTAGAGAGTGATGGTAAGCAAAAGCATAGTTGAATTATAATAAAGTTCAGAGATTGTTAAGTAGCTGTGTCCAGGAAACAGAATGGAGATATTTTTGATACTTGCGGTTTGATGATATTTTGCATAGGTAATAGAAAATGCTGTATCTTGGAATAGTTGGTAAGTTCATGCAGGAAACAGTCACAGACCTCTGTTCAGGATCACACTTCAATGTTAATGCAAGGCACATTAGACCTGAGAAGGCTTAGAAAGAGGCTGAGGTAATCAGGTGCATGAATGATTAATCAGGCAGGCAGGCAAGCTGAATGTGAATACTGCCCAAATGCAGCAGTCAGAAAAGTATTTCTTAAAGGGATAGTGACATTAGGCTGAGATATGTTACACCCGCCCTTTTTTGTGGTGGTTATGATTTTTTTGTATAAAGCACAATTATTCCAATTCCTTATTTTATATGCTTTCGCACTTTTTTCTTATCACCCCACTTCTTGGCTATTCGTTAAACTGAATTGTGGGTGTGGTGAGGGGTGTATTTATAGGCATTTTAAGGTTTGGGAAACTTTGCCCCTCCTGGTAGGAATGTATATCCCATACGTCACTAGCTCATGGACTCTTGCTAATATGAAAGAAATGAATTTATCAGGTAAGTTCTTACATAAATTATGTTTTTTCATCATTGGCCTTGGTTTTGGTTCTGTCCCATTCTCTTTCTCTCTGAACGTAACTGCTATGACGATTCATGTGTAAGCTGATGCACTGTATCGATAAGTAGGCATGTGCATTGGTTGCTTTTTGTTTATGCTGCAGCATTCGACTCTTTTTAAAATACAACACACAAAGATCTGGATTTGCACAAATCTGTCTGCGAAAAGAGCTGATTACCACAGCTGGCAGCCATATTCGTCATTCATTGCTAAACAAAGTAACAAACGCACATACCTATCAATAAGAGCCAGGCTCAGACACATGTCAAAATAAGGAGTAAAGGCAATCGTCACCTGACTTGCACGGTTAAAGGGATATGGATGTGATGCAATAAAAATAGATGTAACACTGGCAGTATAAATAGACATTTATAAAAAAAAAAAAAAAGAGGCTAAAAAGATTACTTACCGTTCCTAAACATTTTTTTTATATCTTTGTTTGAAAATGAATTAGGCACTGCTGCCCCAACTCCTTTTGCTGACCTGCACAATCATTCTGTGAATAGCACATCTAGAGAACAGTTGAAAAGGCTGGAGTCAGTGGTGCTTTGTGTTTTCTAGAAGAAGATAAACCAAAAGCTATTGGGTTATATGCACATCTACATTCATTGTAAAATTGAGCGTGTATGTCCCTTTAAGTGCATTGTAATGTATGCTCTCCAGGCTGCTATGTATAATATACACATACAGGTATACCCCACTCATACAGCGGGTTAGGGACCGGAGCTCCGCTGTAAAGTGAAAACTGCCTTAAAGTGAAACAAGGCAGTTTTAGCTTTCTTTTCACTTGCCAGTGCATTTAAAAACTTGAAACACGTTTTAACTAACTTATATTAGGGGTGCAATAGTGCTACGTTTAGTTTAACACTAGCACAGCATTCAATAAATACTGCACCTGTAAAATAGTGACAATTACTGTAATAAAATTTGCCAGACTATAACACTGAGACACAGATTGCACTGTAATGCTGTAAAGAAAGTGAACTTTGTATAACAAAATGGTCCCAGTCACTTTTCTTGCAATCTCACAATGATTACAGCACTGTTTCAAAATCCTTGGAGGTTGAACTTAAGTTCCACAAAGCGCTGTATTAGCGAAGCGCTGTAAAGTGAGGTATACTGCTGTAGTTGTGTTGCTTGAGGTGCTGTGATTTACTGAGCATCAATGGGAGCGTGATACTTTGTACTTTATGTATATAAAAGAATAATATACAGTACTAGTTTAACAGCCCTCTCTGATTCTGGTCTGTTACTCTTAAAAGGATAGGAAACCTCAAAATTATATTTCATGATTTGAATAAAACATATAATTTTTTTTTTTAAACTTTTATTTATATCCAGCAATGTATACAGAGAAGAGACAAAAAAATAAGAAACCATGTCTTGCGCCACGCAGGGCTTATACAGAAAGATAAAGAAAACATGAGGTCAGACCTAAAAAAAAAAAATAATTGACAGAATTATCCGTGTTTCAGATAAATGAGTTATATACTCTGCTGGTTTTTTTTCCCTTTTTTTGAAACTTCAAACCAATACTCTCAGTCGTCATGACCTCCATGACGTCATCTATATTTACATAACAAGAACAAAACTAACTAAAAGAAGGAAAAAAAAAAAAAAAAAAAAAATAAAAAAAAAAAAAAAAAAAAAAAAAAAAAAGGGGGAGAAGAAAGAGAAAAAAAAAAAAAAAAGGAAAAACCCCCCAGAAGAAGGGAGAAAATATCAATTACACTCTACCCCCCCCTCTCCAATTACCAGATGCCAAGGAGGACTATTTCTGAGTTTTTAAATGGAAAAATCAAGTAATCAATTTCCCTTTCATGAAATGTTTTAATAAAGGCTGCCCATTTATTAAAGAAGTGTTTTATATCTGATTCCTTGTCAATGTTTGTGTCTTTCTGTTCTAGTACACATTGTTTTTTTAAGTAGTTCTTAATTTCGGTAATAGTCGGCAGTGTTTTCATTTTCCATTTTTTACAGATTAAATATCTAGATGCTAAGATAGAGAGATTTACTAACTTTTCGTTCCTCTGGTAACTATTTTCTGAATTCAGACATAATATGATTCGGTATAGTGATAAAGTAATTGTCTCGATTTTCAAGGCAGTTCTAAGCCAGTACTCTAACTTGTTCCAGAACCGTCTAATTTTAGGACATTTCCAAAACATATGTACCAGATCTGCCGCAAGATAAGAACATTTTGGACATTTATTAAATTGTTGATTGTGCACTCTGAGGCCTTTCTCCGGGGTGAAATAGGCCCCGTGAAGGAGCTTAAGATGTGCCTCTCGCCAGGTGGCTGACAGGGTGGTGGATGATACTTTATTAATTGATAACTGAAGAGTTTTTGGTTCTATGTTGCTCTGGGGTATTAGGGAGGACCATATCACTGCCATCTTATCCAGAGTAGAAGCACCCTGATTAGTGCTGAGTATACGGTAGCACGGGGTAATAGATGTGTGTCCGTTTTTAACTAAGGTTAGCCAGCTTTCCAGTTTACCTAGCACCCAAGACCAGCCCCCCTCTTTGGTTAATTCGGCAATATAATGTCTTATTTGCAGATATGCAAAAAAATCTCTATTAAGAAGATTAAATTCATTTTTCAATTCTTCGAAGGTTTTAGTATGTTTTCTATCACTGTCAATTAATTGAGATAATCTGACAAGGCCGTTATTATGCCATCGATTAAAGACTGGTGAATTTATACCTGCTTGGAACTGTGGATTCCCTGTCAAAGGAAAATAATTTGAAACCGTGGTGTTTATTGCCAGGGCTTTGGTTGTTTTCCACCAAGCCTTGATTGGATTATATATGGTTTTAAGTTTCTTGATCTCTGCTGGGAGCTTCTTTGGTTGGCAGTGGATCATGGTTGATGGAAGATATGGTTCGCAGACATTCCTTTCTAGCTCATTGTTAAGGATATAGTTCTTAGTGAAGATCCAGTCCGTAATTATTCGTGCTAGGAAGCTAAGGTTATAGAATCTAATATTGGGTGATGCTAAGCCTCCAAGATCCCTTGGTGCCGTAAGTTTGGCAAGGGATATCTTAGATCTTCTCCCTTGCCATAAAAATTGTCTAAGCATAGTATTAAAGAAGCGAATGTCCTTCTCTGATAAGATTAGCGGGACATTCTGCAGGATGTAGAGAATTTTAGGAAGAAGAATCATTTTGAATAACTCTGATCGGCCAGATATGGATAGAGGCAGATGTTGCCAATTTTTTAATTTCTCCTTAAAGGCAGTTAATATGGGCGTAATATTAAGTTTATATAAGTCTTTTAGATCAATTGGTATGTGGATCCCGAGATATTTAAAAGATTCATGAACCACCCTAAATGGAATGTTTAGAATGGAACTATTATTTCTCCTCAGCCAGAGAATCTCAGACTTTGTTTTATTTACTTTGTACCCTGAAAATAGACCGAAGTGATCGGTTATTTGGAGAAGTTTTGGTATATTAAGCTTTGTATTGGAGAGATAGATTAAAAGATCATCTGCATATAGTCCCATTTTTATTTCATAGTTCCGAATTTTTATGCCATCCAAAGATGCTCTTATCATAATGGCCAGGGGTTCAATGGCTATATCAAAGAGAAGTGGAGAGAGAGGGCATCCCTGGCGCGTCCCCCTACCCATCATAATAGGAGGAGAGTTAATATTATTTATTATTAATCTCGTATGGGATTGTTTATGTAGATTTTTTAGGAAATTAGAGAAATTTCCTGTAATCCCAAATTTTGATAAAGATGTTATTGTATGGTTAAAAATAACCGAGTCAAACGCCTTTTCTGCGTCGATTGACAGGATAGCTAAGTCAGGGGTGCCCTCTCTCTCCACCTCAGAGGAGGGGGGATTCTGAGTATAGTCTAAAGTGACAAGGAGTTCTCTAATTTTTGCAGCCGAGTTTCGGTTATTAAGAAAGCCAGCTTGGTCCGGATGGATTATTTTTGTTAAGATATTCTGTAGTCTGATTGCTAAGATAGATGTCATGATTTTGTAATCAGAATTTAGGAGGGCAATGGGTCTATATGACTCTTTTTGAGATGGATCTTTCCCTTCTTTTAAAATCAGGGTCGTAAATGAGGAGGAAAAGGAAGGTGAGGCCGATTTGCCGTTAATGTACATCTCGTTAAAGAGATTGCTCAGGTAAGGTGTTATTTGGGCTGATAAAATTTTGAAAAATTCGTTTGGAAGTCCATCCGGACCTGCTGCCTTATTAAGGGAAAGATTAGAGATTACTTCCTCTATCTCTTCTATTAGAATAGGAGAGTTAAGATTGGATGTCTCTTCATCCGAGGCTGAAGGATAGGAGATTTTACTCCAGAATTCTGATGCTTTCACAGCATCATAGCCTCTGCATGTATATATGTCACGAAAGTATTCTATAAATATACCCGCTATATCTTCTGGGTTCGTTACCTGTTTTCCATTATGAGTTAGTTTTTCTATCAGTGGTTTTTTTCCTTCATTTTTAACTAATTTGGCTAGCATTTTTCCAGATTTATTACCAAATCTATAAAGTTTAGCTTGAAACCTAAGTTCTCTGTGGGTTTCTTGGGTCATTGCAAAAGTGTCTCTAATGCTTTTGGCACGAATATATTTCGCCCAGTTTAAAGGAGTTTTTTCAAGTAAAAAACGGTTATATGAATTGATCAGGGAATTATTCATCTCCCTCTCTCTTAACTTTACCTTTTTGGATAGGATGGCAGAATAGGCGATAATTTCTCCTCTAAGAACTGCTTTCGCAGTCTCCCAGAATATATCGGGGCGCTGTATATATTCTTTGTTAAAATTAACATATTCTGCAAATTTATCCCTCAACCATTTTTTAAATTTTAGGTCTGTAGTTAGATGATAAGGAAAAAAGAATCGTGAGGTATTCGTATTAAATTGATCAAAGTAAAGTTCAAGAGTAATGGGTCCGTGGTCAGATAGAAGGATTGGCATTAATCCTGCTTTTACTTTTGTTATTGCAATACGTTCATCAATTAGGAATAAATCAATCCTGGAAAGGGTTTTGTGAGCTTTTGAAAGGCAGGTGTAGTCTTGGGCGCCAGGGTTCTGGACTCTCCAGATGTCACATAATGCTAAATTGTGCTTAAGTTTATTGAATATTTTGGAGTCTAGATTATCTTTTTTTTGTTTTAACTGTTTGACATTGTTTCTAAGTCTGTCTAGAGGACAGTGTGGTGCCATATTGAAGTCACCTCCTAGGATCAAATGTCCTTCAGAGGTTAATAGGAGTTTTGACTGGATTAGATTCCAGAACTCTGGGTCGGAGGTATTTGGTCCGTATATGTTACATATTGTATAAGTTATCTGTGCGTTCCTCAGCTTTACCAATATGTATCTCCCCCCGGGGTCAGCCTCAGAGTGCAGTATCTCTACTTTGGCTTTTTTTCCAATCAGTATAGCCACACCCTTCTTTTTTCCAGCACTCGGTGCTGCAAGGACCTCTTTGACCCATTGCGCCTTTAGTTTTAAAGATTCTTCTGAATTTAGGTGGGTTTCTTGTAAAAGACCGATATCGGTTTGAGCCTTCCGCAGATGTGTAAGTATCGCCTTTCGTTTAATGGGAGTGGAGATGCCTCCCACATTCCATGATACTATTTTTAATTTATTAATCCCTTGTGTCATCTAGATTGTGGAGAGGGGGGGGAGGGGTCGAGATAGAGGAAAGGAGAAGAAAAAAAAAAAAAAAAAAAAAAAAACCCACATACATACAATAGACAAAGACCACCCTATCCCAAGGGGGTTCCCTAATCACAAGGCCTAATTTCTCAATGTGTGGCGAAGTCATTTTTTAGTGAGGTTATGGGTTCATAGTTTTGAAAAAATTTTCAGCCAGCTGGGCATCTTCAAATATATGTGTTGTGTTGTTAACTATAAGTCTGAGTTTGGAGGGATAAATTATGGTGGCATGGTGACCATACTGTATGAATTTGGTACAGATTGGGGCTAACTCTCTTCTCTTGGAAGCTGTGTATGCAGAGAAATCTTGGAAAATTAAAATTTTAGCATTTTCTATGTAGATGGGCTGGTTTTTCCGGAAATATTGTAATATCATATTTTTGTCCTGAAAGTTAAGTAGTCTTGCAATAACCGGTCTAGGACGATTGCCGTTTTTGTTATCTGAACGGGGGGTGCCTAACCTATGGGCTCTCTCCACCAAAATTGAATGATAGGTTGGAGGAATTTTAAGGGCCTTTGTGAGTGTGTCTGAAATAAAGCAGCATAAATCGTCAAATTGTTTGTCTTCTGGAAGACCAATTATCCGAATGTTATTTCTTCTGGAGCGGTTTTCCAGATCCTCTAGCCTATCATAAACTTTTTGAGTGTTAATGTTTAAACTTTCTAATTTAGAGCTATGCCCTAATGTTAGGTCTTCTAGATCTGATACTCGCTGCTCCATTTCTTGCAGCCTGCTAGAGAATTGTCTAATCTCTTGGGTGAGTGAGGAAATGTCCTGCCTAATCTCTGCCCTAAGAACATCAAATTTAGGTGTAAGTGCTTCTGTGATGTTTGCAACCAGACTCTGTGGGGTAGAGAGTTCCGGCATCGTTATTGTATGGGCTAAGGTAGATTGTGCTTCAGTGGTAGATTCCTGGGTATTTTTAGGTTTCCTGTCCCTTTGTCTAGCTGCCATATTTGGAGAGGGTGTCTTAGATGTAGTAGATACAAATTTATCCATAAGCCACGTGTCTAATTGTGATAGTGACAGAGGAGGGTGTTGGTGAAGGGCCCTTCCAAAAAAAATGGAGGGGGAAAGCCAAGGGGATTGAGTGTGGGTGTGTTCTTATATGAGATTGATCCAGGGAAGTGACAGAATGTGAGGGCCAGTGAGGTGAGGAATAGTGGGGATAAGTTGTGTTATAAAAAACAATATTTGTGATCAGGGGTATTAAGTGAAAAAGTGAGGTGTCGTGTATTTAAGCTAGTTTAAGGTGGCTAATGTGAGGTTCTGTAAGGAATCAGTTTAGTCTTATTACCGAAATAAGTGATAGGGTGTTAGTGCAGGTGACGTTAGGGTGTTTATGATTGTGGCAGAATAGCAGTTTTGTGCGATTAGTGAAGGTTGCAAATAATAGGATTCTACAATGTGCTTTGTCCCTAGTGTTATAACCAAAGCAGACAATTACATAATTCTTTGATATGGGAGTAGGGGGATTTTAGGCAGATGCTCAGTTCCTCTCTTCTTCAGAAGATAGGGGGTTTCTAATCTGCTAAGGAATAGCAGTATAGGTTGGTCACTCTCTATATGAGTTGATTCTAGATGTCAGCACTAGATTATTTTCACCAGTACTCTGGTTATAGATTTCTTATAGAAATAGTCAGGTTTTCTGTGTATTTAAATTTTATAATTTTAAATCCAGGTGAAAAGACCAGGGATTTTCATTTAACCCGCAGGTAATATGAGAGACAATATAACAAATGTTTTTTAAATAGTAGCATTTCTATGGTAAGATTTGAAGTTTTGCTTTACAAACAGTAGTCTAATGGGTAGTAGTACTGTATGGGTAGCCAAGGTAGGTAATAGTTATTCGCTCTTTTAGTGATAACAGAGCCTATGAATAGTTTTGGAGAGGAAAGGGTTTAGAGAGTTGTGTTCATAATGTATGAGATAAACAGAAGAAGTGGAGACAGTGTGGTATGGTCTTAGAGTGATGTGCTGATCCTTTCTAAGAAGTATAATTTTACTTGTATATTTCTATATGCACCAATATCATTAATTGGAAGTAGTATAGAGCTAATAAAATGTTGGCCAAGCTGCTTTTAATAGGCCTATCTAGTGCTGGAGTAATAATTACTAGTTTGTAGGTATAGGTATGGCCTCTTTATTAGTAATAATAGGCCAGTGTTGCTGGGTAGAACTCAGGCTCAACATACATTTAAGATCCTATATAGTGACATTCTGGTAGTGTAGTCATGTTGTTCATAGGGATTTATAAAAAGATCTAGAGCTATAGCCTTAAGTTATAATAGAGAAACAGCGAAGTTATAATACTCTTATAAGATTATAAGTGCAGTATCAGCATAGTTATATTAGAGCATTTCTCAAAGTGATTTGTTTCTTTTTCTCTTTCTTTTTTTCCTTCTCTTTCACTCTCCCCCTCTATGTTTAAGAAGCACTGAAAAAGACGGGAGTCATACAGATTATGTCCATATATCTAAGTTCTGCACATTTTTTAACAGATATAATAAAGTCCCAGTTTGAATTCTTGGTAATTTGCGGTTCAGTGTTTTTTCCCTTTGTTTTCTTCCCTTCTTTTCTGATTCCCTTCCCTTACTTTTGCCCAAAGTCTTGTCATAGAAGGTGTTAACAGCCGGCCTTAGGGTATTAGCCTGATTAGGAAGGTTTTTTTCTCCCTTTCCTTTTTCTTCCCCTTTTCCCTTTCTTTAAAGAGTACAGAGCCAGTACAGTTCAAGGAAGTGCATTAATGGCAGTTTACTTGTAGTAAATAATTGACATGCAGAGAGGTTGTAATCGGGAAACAAACATAAGCAAGAGGACATGAGAATGAGTCAATTTGATACTTTACCGGCCCCTGGCCAAAGATAAGGGATGTCCGTGGAGATTTCCTTGAGAGACCGGTCTCCCCCTACACGCAGCACCGGTGGGAGGGGGAGCACTCAGTCGGCAGAGGTAGGAAGAAAGTTCCGAAGACCAGTCCGGAGAGACTGCAGGAGGAATCACCGCGATTCAAGACAGGACCAGCAGCGCAGCAAATGGACGTGACCCGGGCCCCTCACGCAGCACCGGTGGGAGGGGACGTCCGGGCCAATGGGGAGCAGCGCCCCGTGGATCCCTGCGCCTTCTCACCGTCCCGTCGTCAGGGACGCCGCGGCTCGATGCATCCGGTGTGCCGCACTCGCCCAAGGTCCTCCAGGCGGCCAGGAGCTCCCACCTCAAAACCAGGTAAGAGTGCCGGAGCAAAAGGAAAGGGTGTACCAAGGATCAGTGCCAGGATACGCTGTTAGGTTCAGCTCCACTGCCGCAGATTGTTAAGGGATAAAAGTAGGTTAAAGTCCCAGGAGGCTGAGGTCTCCGGTGTTAAGCCTGTCTTATTTTGTGTTTAGGCAGGTGAGGGCATTCTGCATTTAAAGCTGGTAGGGCTTTATAGGAGCATCACTGTTAGAAAAGAGGTAGTTTGGGCAGTAACGGCATTAGGTCTGGACAGCAGGCAGAGAGTCGTCCTCTTTAGTTTTGTCCTCCTTCCCAGTTTTCTGCCAATGTATGGAAATTTTAATTAAATCTCTGCTGGAGAATGGTAGGAGAGATTAGGACCTTGTATGGCTGCTACATGCAGCAAGGTGCAATGGAATGGCACCAGAGGAGATTCCGGCAGCGGTAGTTCTGGCTAATACAAGCCGCCCAGGGTCCCAGGGCTTGGGCGCAGAGTTCCCGCCAGTGAGCTTGCAGGAGAGGTGAGCCGGAGCAGGTGTCTCACATGACCATTCACCTGGGCTCCTCCTCCGGAAGTCTCCATAAAACATATAATTTAAACAACTTTTCAATTTACTTCTATTATCAAATTTGCTTCATTCTCTTGTTATCCTTTGCTGAATGAACAGCATTGCACTACTGGCAGCTAGCTGAACACATCTAGTTAGCCAATCACAAGTGACAAATGTGTGCAGGCACCAATCAGCAGCTAGCTCTCACTAGTGTAGGATATCTGCATGTTCTTTTTTAACAAGGGGTACCAAGAGAATGAAGCACATTTAAAAATAGAAGTTATTTTAAAGGTGTCTTAAAATGACGTGCTCTGTCTGAATCATGCAAGTTTAATTTTGACTTTCCTATCCCTTTAATAAAAATAAAAAATGCCATAAAATCCTGCTTGCATTGTTTTGGACTGTGTGCCATGTGTCTGCCTTAGGTGGGTGGCACTTGGCATTTATTTAGGCAGTCATGAGACCAACTAAATATATAATTAGCCTTGTTATTTGTCTTAATGATGTGCATATTTGAATGCTGGGTGCACTGAAGAATGCTGATGCTTGCATAAACAGAAACATATTACTGTAAAAACATAAACTGGGAGTCGCTACAATTTATAATGTGTTATAGTGAGATTCTTACCTTGTTACTTGTAATTCATTTGTATAAAGCCCTCATCTCAGTATGGTTAACAAAGTACCACACATTAATTAACTCTTTCAGAGAACGCAAAACGCCCAAAATACTGAAGAAGTTTTAGCATTTTTGCTATCACTCCATTTAAACAGAAATAGAGCCTTGTTTTTTTTAGCTACCTATCAAAACAATATATATATATATATATAGAAGACAATTTCCAGCTCAGCCCTCCAATGGTTAACAGCCTGGGTGCAAAAATAAAGTGCATATATAGAGAAAATGATGCACTCGCAGGACTTTCACAAAAAACCTTTTAATGTAGGAACGTTTTCACAACCCCTTCATCAGCATGCATTGGTGGGCTGAGCTGGAAATTGTCGTGTGTGTGTGTATATATATATATATATATATATATATATATATATATATATATATATATATATATATATATATATATATATATATATATATAGTTTTGATAGGTAGCTAAAAAAAACAAGGCTCTATTTCTGTTTAAATGGAGTGATAGCAAAAATGCTAAAACTTCTTCAGTATTTTGGGCGTTTTGCGTTCTCTCACACTCTCTTTCTCTCTCACTCTCACTCACTCTCTCTCAGTCTCTCTCACTCTCTCTCTCCAAAAGAGTTCAGCAGGTACGCAATTTGCAGTTTAAAACTTAGAAATTTATTAAATCCAAAATCGTGGTAAAACTAAGTATGGAGGTATCATAACAAGCAAATCAAGCGTGAGTAATTGCTGACATGTTTCGGCTCAGGACCGTAATCATAGCTCAAGGTGTAAGGTACTAACGCCAAACAGCGGATACCTTTGCAGGACACTCGTCCGGACCGAAAAAAGGATTGTGAGACCGGTAAGTGGGCACAGCCGCATAGCGGTTTCTACACTGACATGGATTCAGTTGTTTGAGAGTATAAGACCCATACCGATGTTATCTCACTATTGGGGATTTGAATCATACCCCGCTTACTTTTGAATTATCAGCATAAATAAGACTGTGTATTACTTGTTTATCTAATTTTGCCTCTGCATAGGGGGTCTATGGGCAATTACATCTTGGGGCACTTATAAGGTTATTTCAGCCTAGAGACATTGTTCTACAGATTTTGGACTGAACATTTTTGATATATATATATATTATTTAGTAGACGACCCAAGGTGTTGATCTGGGCCCAATTTGGTGTATTTCTCCAACATAGGTGTGTCCGGTCCACGGCGTCATCCTTACTTGTGGGATATTCTCTTCCCCAACAGGAAATGGCAAAGAGCCCAGCAAAGCTGGTCACATGATCCCTCCTAGGCTCCGCCTACCCCAGTCATTCTCTTTGCCGTTGTACAGGCAACATCTCCACGGAGATGGCTTAGAGTTTTTTAGTGTTTAACTGTAGTTTTTCATTATTCAATCAAGAGTTTGTTATTTTCAAATAGTGCTGGTACGTACTATTTACTCAGAAACAGAAAAGAGATGAAGAATTCTGTTTGTATGAGGAAAATGATTTTAGCAACCGTAACTAAAATCCATGGCTGTTCCACACAGGACTGTTGAGAGCATTAACTTCAGTTGGGGGAACAGTTTGCAGTCTTTGCTGCTTGAGGTATGACACATTCTAACAAGACGATGTAATGCTGGAAGCTGTCATTTTCCCTATGGGATCCGGTAAGCCATGTTTATTACGATGGTAAATAAGGGCTTCACAAGGGCTTATTTAGACTGTAGACATTTTTTGGGCTAAATCGATTGATATTAACACTTATTTAGCCTTGAGGAATCATTTATTCTGGGTATTTTGATATAATAATATCGGCAGGCACTGTTTTAGACACCTTATTCTTTAGGGGCTTTCCCAAAGCATAGGCAGAGTCTCATTTTCGCGCCGGTGTTGCGCACTTGTTTTTGAGAGGCATGGCATGCAGTCGCATGTGAGAGGAGCTCTGATACTTATAAAAGACTTCTGAAGGCATCATTTGGTATCGTATTCCCCTTGGGTTTGGTTGGGTCTCAGCAAAGCAGATACCAGGGACTGTAAAGGGGTTAAAGCTTAAAACGGCTCCGGTTCCGTTATTTTAAGGGTTAAAGCTTCCAAATTTGGTGTGCAATATTTTCAAGGCTTTAAGACACTGTGGTGAAAGTTTGGTGAATTTTGAACAATTCCTTCATGTTTTTTCGCAATTGCAGTAATAAAGTGTGTTCAGTTTAAAATTTAAAGTGACAGTAACGGTTTTATTTCAAAACGTTTTTTGTACTTTCTTATCAAGTTTATGCCTGTTTAACATGTCTGAACTACCAGATAGACTGTGTTCTGAATGTGGGGAAGCCAGAATTCCTATTCATTTAAATAAATGTGATTTATGTGATAATGACAATGATGCCCAAGATGATTCCTCAAGTGAGGGGAGTAAGCATGGTACTGCATCATTCCCTCCTTCGTCTACACGAGTCTTGCCCACTCAGGAGGCCCCTAGTACATCTAGCGCGCCAATACTCCTTACTATGCAACAATTAACGGCTGTAATGGATAATTCTGTCAAAAACATTTTAGCCAAAATGAACCCTGTTCAGCGTAAGCGTGGATGCTCTGTTTTAGTTACTGAAGAGCATGACGACGCTGATATTAATATCTCTGAAGGGCCCCTAACCCAATCTGAGGGGGCCAGGGAGGTTTTGTCTGAGGGAGAAATTACTGATTTAGGGAATATTTCTCAGCAGGCTGAATCTGATGTGATTACTTTTAAATTTAAATTGGAACATCTCCGCATTTTGCTTAAGGAGGTATTATCCACTCTGGATGATTGTGAAAATTTGGTCATCCCAGAGAAACTATGTAAAATGGACAAGTTCCTAGAGGTGCCGGGGCTCCCAGAAGCTTTTCCTATACCCAAGCGGGTGGCGGACATTGTTAATAAAGAATGGGAAAGGCCCGGTATTCCTTTCGTCCCTCCCCCCATATTTAAAAAATTGTTTCCTATGGTCGACCCCAGAAAGGACTTATGGCAGTCAGTCCCCAAGGTCGAGGGAGCGGTTTCTACTTTAAACAAACGCACCACTATTCCCATAGAGGATAGTTGTGCTTTCAAAGATCCTATGGATAAAAAATTAGAAGGTTTGCTTAAAAAGATGTTTGTTCAGCAGGGTTACCTTCTACAACCCATTTCATGCATTGTCCCTGTCACTACAGCCGCATATTTCTGGTTTGATGAACTGATTAAGGTGCTTGATAGTGACTCGCCTCCTTATGAGGAGATTATGGACAGAGTCAATGCTCTCAAATTGGCTAATTCTTTCACTCTAGACGCCTCTTTGCAATTGGCTAAGTTAGCGGCTAAGAATTCTGGGTTTGCTATTGTGGCGCGTAGAGCGCTTTGGTTGAAATCTTGGTCGGCTGATGCGTCTTCCAAGAACAAGCTACTAAACATTCCTTTCAAGGGGAAAACGCTGTTTGGTCCTGACTTGAAAGAGATTATCTCTGATATCACTGGGGGTAAGGGCCATGCCCTTCCTCAGGATAGGCCTTTCAAGGCAAAAAATAGACCTAATTTTCGTCCCTTTCGTAAAAACGGACCAGCCCAAGGTGCTACGTCCTCTAAGCAAGAAGGTAATACTTCTCAGGCCAAGCCAGCTTGGAGACCAATGCAAGGCTGGAACAAGGGAAAGCAGGCAAAGAAACCTGCCACTGCTACCAAGACAGCATGAAATATCGGCCCCCGATCCGGGACCGGATCTGGTGGGGGGCAGACTCTCTCTCTTCGCTCAGGCTTGGGCAAGAGATGTTCTGGATCCTTGGGCGCTAGAAATAGTCTCCCAGGGTTATCTTCTGGAATTCAAGGGACTTCCCCCAAGGGGAAGGTTCCACAGGTCTCAGTTGTCTTCAGACCACATAAAAAGACAGGCGTTCTTACTTTGCGTAGAAGACCTGTTAAAAATGGGAGTGATTCATCCTGTTCCATTGAGAGAACAAGGGATGGGGTTCTACTCCAATCTGTTCATAGTTCCCAAAAAAGAGGGAACATTCAGACCAATCCTAGATCTCAAGATCTTAAACAAATTTCTCAAGGTCCCATCTTTCAAGATGGAAACCATTCGAACTATCCTTCCTTCCATCCAGGAAGGTCAATTCATGACCACGGTGGATTTAAAGGATGCGTATCTACATATTCCTATCCACAAGGAACATCATCGGTTCCTAAGGTTTGCATTCCTGGACAAACATTACCAGTTCGTGGCGCTTCCTTTCGGATTAGCCACTGCTCCAAGGATTTTCACAAAGGTACTAGGGTCCCTTCTAGCTGTGCTAAGACCAAGGGGCATTGCAGTAGTACCTTACCTGGACGACATTCTGATTCAAGCGTCGTCCCTCCCTCGAGCAAAGGCTCACACGGACATCGTCCTGGCCTTTCTCAGATCGCACGGCTGGAAAGTGAACGTGGAAAAGAGTTCTCTATCCCCGTCAACAAGGGTTCCCTTCTTGGGAACAATTATAGACTCCTCAGAAATGAGGATTTTTCTAACAAAGGATTTTAGACAAACATCTTCCCTGTTTGTTGTTTATTCAGGTAAAAGGAGAGGTCAAAAAGCAACTTCTACCTCTCTCTCTTTTTGGATTAAAAGCATCATCAGATTGGCTTACGAGACTGCCGGACGGCAGCCTCCCGAAAGAATCACGGCTCATTCCACTAGGGCTGTGGCTTCCACATGGGCCTTCAAGAACGAGGCTTCTGTTGATCAGATATGTAGGGCAGCGACTTGGTCTTCACTGCACACTTTTACCAAATTTTACAAGTTTGATACTTTTGCTTCTTCTGAGGCTATTTTTGGGAGAAAGGTTTTGCAAGCCGTGGTGCCTTCCATTTAGGTGACCTGATTTGCTCCCTCCCTTCATCCGTGTCCTAAAGCTTTGGTATTGGTTCCCACAAGTAAGGATGACGCCGTGGACCGGACACACCTATGTTGGAGAAAACAGAATTTATGTTTACCTGATAAATTTCTTTCTCCAACGGTGTGTCCGGTCCACGGCCCGCCCTGGTTTTTTAATCAGGTCTGATAATTTATTTTCTTTAACTACAGTCACCACGGTACCATATGGTTTCTCCTATGCTATTATTCCTCCTTAACGTCGGTCGAATGACTGGGGTAGGCGGAGCCTAGGAGGGATCATGTGACCAGCTTTGCTGGGCTCTTTGCCATTTCCTGTTGGGGAAGAGAATATCCCACAAGTAAGGATGACGCCGTGGACCGGACACACCGTTGGAGAAAGAAATTTATCAGGTAAACATAAATTCTGTTTTCATGCCACTGTTTCACCACCAAATTAAAAATAAATGTTAACTTTTTCGCAAAGTTTGGGTTTCTCACTGAAATTATTTGCACACATTTACTGCAGTCATAAGACAAATGGTTGTAAAAGGCTCTCTGGGGTCCCTTTTGTTCAGAAATAGCAGACATCTATTGCTTTGCAATTAGTTTTTGGCAATTAGAAGGCCACTAATTGCAACCCCAACTACTTACCACACTTCTGAAATTCCTGGCAATGTGGTGGTTAATTAGTTAGCTGATAAGGGTAATGGTATTTTAATGCAGGGAGGGGGGCAGAGGCTCCTTCAACAACAAGGGGAATAGGGGCATAGATATTTCAAACCAAATAGAGGAAAATCCTGTGAGTAGCAGGGGAAAGAGTCCAATTTTCAGAAAGCGAAGCGGAGTCTTACGACGATAGCTCAGCATCAGGAGGTGAGGATAATGAGATTGGGAATCAGGACATACCATCTGTTGTTGCCCAACCGGTGGTAAGACCTAAAGATTCCAATCCAACCATACCTTCAATCCTAAAGAAACATCAGGGAGGATCTAAGTATACCCCAGATGATGGTACACTCACTGTAGGAGCAGGGATATTAGACCAAAGTGATAGACAGGATTTGGAACAGGTTTTTTGCCTTCCCCCCAAGAAACCGGAGGGAGGGGGGAGAGGCAGAGGGGACCAAGGTGGTCAAGTGAGACAAAACCGCAGGTCAACCAGGCGAGGCAGACAAGGGAGCAAGTACCAGTGATTAGTGACATGAGTGTGATCAATCGCTCTAACTATGTATTATCAGACATGGAGAAAAAGGTTTTGTGTTTAGGCTTAGGATTTGTGCCGTCACAAAAATTCAATTTGTTCAGCACACTGATTGATGTAAATAAATTGATTAGAGGCTTGACAGTGAAAAAATATTTCCATAATACTGAAGATGGTGAAGCAATTGTGGGGACCACTGAGAATTTGGTCAATCAGAGTGCTAGAAATGAACTTACTTTCAATGAGAATTGTGATATAGTAGGCATAGAGTCACTTTTGTCTGAAGGAGCAATTGATGAGCACAGGGAGGTACACCATTTACCCAGATTTAAGGAAACCTCCAAATTTTACCCCATTCATTATAGGGGCAATATACTTGAGGCTTTCCAGGAGAGAATTGAAAAAGACCTAACATTGCTACACCGAGCTCCTCTTAGTAAACAGCACAACTTGAGTTTCAAGGAGAGAGAAGCCCTAAAAAGTTTACAGACCAACGAGGGTCTGGTTATTAGGGGTGCGGACAAGGGGGGCTCGGTTGTGGTAATGTCAAGGGAACAATTTGTGACAGAAGCGGAAAGACAGCTTCAGGACACACGCCATTACATGGTTTTAGGGGGTGACCCACGAGTAGGTTCAAGAGAGAACTTACACAGATCATTGATGATGGCAGTGAATTGGGTATCCTGGATGGGTCTACCTGTGACTTTCTCCTGGTGGACAACCCCATTGTACCTATTTTTAATCACCTACCTAAGATCCACAAATCCCTGGAGGGGGTCACAGGTAGGCCCATTGTGAGTGGAATAGGATCACTCCTTGAAAGAATCTCACAATGGGTAGACAGTGTATTGCAGCCATTTGTAGGTGACCTTCCAAGCTTTCTACAGGATACTACCCATGTTTTAAAATTGATGAGGAATTTGAACTGGGAGGATGAGGATATGTGGTTAACCATAGATGTGAGAGCGCTGTACACTTCTATTCAGCACGACAAGGGTCTAATGGCTATCTAATTTCTCTTGTTAAGTGTATTCAGTCCACGGGTCATCCATTACTTATGGGATATATTCTCCTTCCCAACAGGAAGTTGCAAGAGGATCACCCAAGCAGAGCTGCTATATAGCTCCTCCCCTCACATGTCATATCCAGTCATTCTCTTGCAACCCTCAACAAAGAAGGAGGTCGCGAGAGGAGTTGGAGTTTTTACTTAATTATTCTTCAATTAAAAATTTGTTATTTTAAAATGACACCGGAGTGTGCCGTTTTTTTGTATCTCAGGCAGTATTTGGAGAAGAATTTGCCTGCGTTTTTCTATGATCTTAGCAGACGTAACTAAGATCCGCTGGCTGTTCTCGACATTCTGAGGAGTAGGGTAACTTCAGAAAGAGGGGAATAGCATGCGGGGTCCCCCGCAAATGTGCAGTACATTATTTTCTGGGAATGGAATTGACTAAGAAAATACTGCTGTTACCCACATGATGTAAGTACAGCCTTAAATGCAGTAGTAGCGACTGGTATCAGGCTGATAAATGTATGCGCAGTTGAGTTATTTTCTAGGGACTAGAATTTGACTGAGAAAATACTGTTAATACTGAAATAATGTTTAAGCCTTATCTGCAGTGGAAGCGATTGGTAGCAGGCTTAGTGATAACTTTGCATGACATTCAAATTGTTGTTTTTAAAACGTTTACTGGCATGTTATTCGTTTTGTGAGGTACTTTGGTGATAAATCTTTTTGGGCATGATTTTTTTCCACATGGCTAACATATTTTCTGCATAGAAACCGTTATATCAGGTCTCCCACTGTTGTAATATGAGTGGGAGGGACCTTGTTTTAGCGCCTTGTTGCGCAGTTAAAATTCTAGCACAGTCTTCCTGTTTCTTCCTCCTTGATCGAGGACGTCTCTAGAGAGCTCAGGGGTCTTCAAAATTCGTTTTTGAGGGAGGTAATCAGTCACAGCAGATCTGTGACAGTGTGTTTGACTGTGATAAAAGCGTTAAATCTTAATTTGATATCCGTTTTTGGGTATTGAGGGGTTAATCATCCTTTTGCTAATGGGTGCAATCCTCTGCTAATTAATACATTTCTCGTTAAGAATTGTTCACTATAACTGAATTAGTTTTCTTTGTTATTCAACTGTGTTTTTAAAAGCGCTGCAGCGTTTTTTATATTGCTTGTAAACTTATTGAAAGTGATTTCCAAGCTTGTTAGCTTCATTGCTAGTCTGTTTAAACATGTCTGATACAGAGGAATCTGCTTGTTCATTATGTTCAAAAGCCGATATGGAACCCAATAGAAATATGTATACCAATTGTATTGATATTACTTTGAATAAAAGTCAATCTGTACCGATAAAGAAATTATCACCAGACAACGAGGGGGAAGTTATGCCGTCTAACTCTCCTCACGTGTCAGTACCTGCGTCTCCCGCTCGGGAGGTGCGTAAGATTGAGGCGCCAAGTACATCAAGGCCCTTACAAATCACTTTACATGATATGGCTAATGTTATGAAAGAAGTATTATACAATATGCCCGAATTAAGAGGCAAGCGCGATAGCTCTAGGTTAAGGACAGAGCGCGCTGATGACACGAGAGCCATGTCCGATACTGCGTCACAATTTGCAGAACATGAGGACCGTGAGCTTCATTCTGTCGGTGACGGTTCTGATCCGGGGAGACCGGATTCAGAAATTTCAAATTTTAAATTTAAGCTTGAGAACCTCCGCGTGTTACTAGGGGAGGTGTTAGCGGCTCTGAATGATTGCGACACGGTGGCAATCCCAGAGAAATTATGTAGGTTGGATAGATACTATGCGGTACCGGTGTGTACTGACGTTTTTCCTATACCAAAAAGGCTTACAGAAATTATTAGTAAGCAGTGGGATAGACCCGGTGTGCCCTTTTCCCCTCCTCCGATATTTAGAAAAATGTTCCCTATAGACGCCACCACACGAGACTTATGGCAGACGGTCCCTAAGGTGGAGGGAGCAGTTTCTACTTTAGCCAAGCGTACCACTATCCCGGTGGAGGATAGCTGTGCTTTCTCAGATCCAATGGATAAAAAATTAGAGGGTTACCTTAAGAAAATGATTGTTCAACAAGGTTTTATATTGCAGCCTCTTGCATGCATTGCGCCTGTCATGGCTGCAGCAGCATTCTGGTTTGAGTCTCTGGAAGAGGCGATTCGCACAGCACCATTGGATGAGACTTTGAGCAAAGTTAGAACGTTTAAACTGGCTAATGCGTTTGTTTCGGATGCTGTAGTGCATTTAACCAAACTTACTGCTAAAAATTCCGGATTCGCCATACAGGCGCGCAGGGCGCTATGGCTTAAATCCTGGTCAGCAGATGTAACTTCTAAGTCTAAACTACTTAACATTCCTTTCAAAGGGCAGACCTTATTCGGGCCCGGCTTGAAGGAAATTATTGCTGACATTACGGGAGGTAAGGGCCACACCCTTCCTCAGGACAGGGCCAAATCAAAGGCCAAACAGTCTAATTTTCGTGCCTTTCGTAACTTCAAGGCAGGAGCAGCATCAACTTCCTCCGCTCCAAAACAGGAAGGAACTACTGCTCGTTACAGACAGGGTTGGAAAGGCAACCAGTCATGGAACAAGGGCAAGCAGGCCAGAAAGCCTACTTCCGCCCCTAAGACAGCATGAAGACAGGGCCCCCTCTCCGGAGACGGATCTAGTGGGGGGCAGACTTTCTCTCTTCGCCCAGGCCTGGGCAAGAGATGTACAGGATCCCTGGACGTTGGAGATTATATCTCAGGGATACCTTCTGGATTTCAAAACTTCTCCTCCACAAGGGAGGTTTCATCAAACCTAGTAAAGAAAGAGGCATTTCTACAATGTGTACAAGACCTCTTAGTGATGGGAGTGATCCACCCATTTCTGCGAACGGAACGAGGACAAGGGTTTTACTCAAATCTATTTGTGGTTCCCAAAAAAGAGGGAACCTTCAGACCAATCTTAGACTTAAAAATCTTAAACAAATTCCTAAGGGTTCCATCGTTCAAGATGGAAACCATTCGGACCATCCTGCCCATGATCCAAGAGGGTCAATATATGACCACAGTGGACTTAAAGGATGCCTACCTTCACATACCGATTCACAAAGATCATTATCGGTACCTAAGATTTGCCTTTCTAGACAGGCATTACCAGTTTGTAGCTCTTCCCTTCGGGTTAGCTACGGCCCCGATAATTTTTACAAAGGTTCTGGGCTCACTTCTGGCGGTACTAAGACCACGAGGCATAGCGGTGGCTCCGTACCTAGACGACATTCTGATTCAAGCGTCAAGTTTTCAAAATGCGAAGTCTCATACAGAGATAGTTCTAGCATTTCTGAGGTCGCATGGGTGGAAAGTGAACGTGGAAAAGAGTTCTCTGTTACCGCTCACAAGGGTTCCTTTTCTAGGGACTCTTATAGATTCTGTAGAGATGAAGATTTACCTGACCGAGTCCAGGTTATCAAAGATTCTCAATACTTGCCGTGCCCTTCACTCCACTCCAAGCCCATCAGTAGCTCAGTGTATGGAGGTAATCGGCTTGATGGTCGCGGCAATGGACATAGTGCCATTTGCGCGCCTGCATCTCAGACCGCTGCAACTATGCATGCTAAGTCAGTGGAACGGGGATTACTCGGATCTGTCCCCTTTGCTAAATCTGGACCAGGAGACAAGAGATTCTCTTCTCTGGTGGTTGTCACGGGTTCATCTGTCCGAAGGAATGACCTTTCGCAGACCAGATTGGACGATTGTAACAACAGATGCCAGCCTTCTAGGCTGGGGAGCAGTCTGGAACTCCCTGAAGGCTCAGGGATCGTGGACTCAGGAGGAGAAACTCCTACCAATCAATATTCTAGAATTAAGAGCAATATTCAATGCTCTTCTAGCTTGGCCTCAGTTAGCAACACTGAGGTTCATCAGGTTTCAGTCGGACAACATCACGACTGTGGCTTACATCAATCATCAAGGGGGAACCAGGAGTTCCCTAGCGATGTTGGAAGTCTCGAAGATAATTCGCTGGGCAGAGTCGCACTCTTGTCACCTGTCAGCGATCTACATCCCAGGTGTGGAGAACTGGGAAGCGGATTTTCTAAGTCGCCAAACTTTTCATCCGGGGGAGTGGGAACTACACCCGGAGGTATTTGCTCAACTGATTCGTCGTTGGGGCAAACCGGATCTGGATCTTATGGCATCTCGCCAGAACGCCAAGCTTCCTTGTTACGGATCCAGGTCCAGGGACCGAGGAGCGGTGCTGGTAGATGCACTTGCAGCCCCTTGGGTTTTCAACATAGCTTATGTGTTTCCACCTTTTCCGTTGCTACCTCGACTGATTGCCAGGATCAAACAGGAGAGAGCATCGGTGATTCTGATAGCGCCTGCGTGGCCACGCAGGACCTGGTATGCAGACCTAGTGGACATGTCGTCCTGTCCACCATGGTCTCTACCTCTGAGGCAGGACCTTCTAATCCAGGGTCCTTTCAACCATCCAAACCTAATTTCTCTGAGGCTGACTGCTTGGAGATTGAACGCTTGATTCTATCAAAGCGTGGGTTTTCGGATTCGGTTATTGATACATTGATACAGGCTCGGAAACCTGTTACCAGAAAAATTTACCATAAGATATGGCGTAAATATTTATATTGGTGTGAATCCAAGAGTTACTCATGGAGTAAGGTTAGGATTCCTAGGATATTGGCTTTTCTACAAGAGGGTTTAGAAAAGGGCTTATCCGCTAGTTCACTAAAGGGACAGATTTCTGCTCTGTCTATTCTTTTACACAAGCGTCTGGCAGGGAATCCAGACGTCCAGGCTTTTTGTCAGGCTTTGGCTAGGATTAAGCCTGTGTTTAAGGCTGTTGCTCCTCCGTGGAGCTTAAACTTGGTTCTTAAAGTTCTTCAGGGTGTTCCGTTTGAACCTCTTCATTCCATCGATATTAAGCTTTTATCTTGGAAAGTTCTGTTTTTGATGGCTATTTCCTCGGCTCGAAGAGTCTCGGAGTTATCTGCCTTACATTGTGATTCTCCTTATCTGATCTTTCATTCAGACAAGGTAGTCCTGTACTAAACCTGGGTTTTTGCCTAAGGTTGTTTCTAACAGGAATATCAATCAAGAGATTGTTGTTCCATCTTTGTGTCCTAATCCTTCTTCAAAGAAGGAACGTCTTTTGCATAATCTAGACGTGGTCCGTGCCCTGAAGTTCTACTTACAGGCAACTAAAGATTTTCGACAAACTTCTTCCCTGTTTGTCGTTTACTCTGGACAGAGGAGAGGTCAAAAGGCTTCGGCTACCTCTCTCTCTTTTTGGCTTCGTAGCATAATACGTTTAGCCTATGAGACTGCTGGACAGCAGCCTCCTGAAAGAATTACAGCTCATTCCACTAGAGCTGTGGCTTCCACTTGGGCCTTTAAAAATGAGGCCTCTGTTGAACAGATTTGCAAGGCTGCAACTTGGTCTTCACTTCATACTTTTTCCAAATTTTACAAATTTGACACTTTTGCTTCTTCGGAGGCTGTTTTTGGGAGAAAGGTTCTACAGGCAGTGGTTCCTTCTGTTTAATGTTCCTGCCTTGTCCCTCCCTTCATCCGTGTACTTTAGCTTTGGTATTGGTATCCCATAAGTAATGGATGACCCGTGGACTGAACACACTTAACAAGAGAAAACATAATTTATGCTTACCTGATAAATTTATTTCTCTTGTAGTGTGTTCAGTCCACGGCCCGCCCTGTCTTTTTGAGGCAGGTTCTAAATTTTAAATTATAACTCCAGTCACCACTGCACCCTATAGTTTCTCCTTTCTCGTCTTGTTTCGGTCGAATGACTGGATATGACATGTGAGGGGAGGAGCTATATAGCAGCTCTGCTTTGGTGATCCTCTTGCAACTTCCTGTTGGGAAGGAGAATATATCCCATAAGTAATGGATGACCTGTGGACTGAACACACTACAAGAGAAATAAATTTATCAGGTAAGCATAAATTATGTTTTTTCCTGCGAAGAGATACACGCTTTTCGGAAGACTTGATACAGTATGTATTGAGGGTCGTGCGATACCTATTAACACACAACTATTTTATCTCCAGAGGTGCGGGACAGCAATGGGCGCGAAATTCGTGCCCTCTTTCGCCAACCTCTTCATGGGGTGGTGGGAGCTGTCCCGCATCTATGGAGATGAGAACCCCCGCAGGGACAACATACAGTTTTTCAAACGATATATAGATGATCTGCTCCTGGTGTGGCGGGGCACTGAGGAAGGTGCAAAGGCCTTTGTGGAATGGCTTAACAACAACGACATTGGTTTGGAGTTTACATTTGAACTCAATAGGACAAGAATTAATTTCCTAGATCTCACTTTGATTGGGATCCCCAATGTCGGTGTTGAAACTGAAGTGTACAGGAAGCCAATTTCGGGTAATATGCTCCTCCATGCCAGGAGCAGTCATCCTAAGCAGGTGTTCAGGTCTGTGGCTAAAGGCCAGTTCACCAGACTGAAACGGAATTGCAGTAATAATGACCAATATGAAAAACATGCAGATCTATTGTCTGAACGACTTTCAAAAAGAGGTTATAAACCACATGTAATTAACAGAGTCAGAAAAGAAGTCCTTTGTTCTAACAGAGAGACACTATTGGAAAAAAGAGAACCAAAGATCAAAAAGAGTGGAGACATCTTTTTTGTCACTGATTATAGCACACAGTACTATAATATTTGCCAGATAGTGAGAAAACACTTTAAAATGCTGGCGGCTGATGAGGCTTTATCAGACCTTGTAGGCAAGGGATGTAGATACTCTTTTAGAAAAGGGGTCTCTGTAGGAAATATTTTGGCCCCTACACAACTCAAGGATGTACAAAGAGAGGATACAAGCTCTTGGCTGAGATTTAAAGGAGTCTACAGGTGCAGTAACATCACATGCAAAGCATGTGAACATCTGCAGACAGGTGAAGGCTTTACATGTAGTGCTACTCAAAAACACTACAATCATAGAGAGTGCATGAATTGTAGAAATACATTCACAATCTACCTGGCGAGCTGCGAGGCCTGTGGCTTTCAGTATGTAGGGATGACCACAAGGGAGA
Organism: Bombina bombina; assembly: GCF_027579735.1. Lineage (NCBI taxonomy): Eukaryota > Metazoa > Chordata > Amphibia > Anura > Bombinatoridae > Bombina > Bombina bombina. The sequence goes on along the minus strand of NC_069501.1, from coordinate 971,363,875 downwards.
CCCGAGTGCGCATTAGAGAACATCTCTCCGATATTAAGGCTGGTACCCTAACAACCCCACTCGTCCAGCATTTCAAACTGGTCCATAATAAAAACAATTCTAGTTTTAAATGGACCATAATAGAGAGTGTAAAGGCTGGCCGAAGGGGGGGGGATAGGAAGGCAGCACTCGCACAAAGAGAGATTTTTTGGATATTTCAGATGAGAACTAGACATCCTATTGGGCTAAATTCAGCCTATGACCTCATAAATTACTGGTACTAAGAAAAAGCATGTAGAAGGCTGGGATAGTACATTCTTTATGAAATATCATTCAGAGCCCTTCTACCCTATTGTTCATGGTTTATTCGCTCAATATCAGAGCCATTTATGTTTAGACATAGGTATTTCTAGCATAGGTCCATTTTGCCAATTATTTATTTCCAATGTTGACACCTAATTGGTCTGCTTGAAATGTTTTTTTGCTCTGTACTAATTGAGAAATATGAATAGAATATATACACATAAATAACATAAAATAATAAAATTATAATTTGCATGCTTAAAAAGTCCAGTATAGGAGTATGGGCGAAAAAGAGAACACAATTTTCCTGTTATGTATAATAATATAATATAAAATTTAATCACACTCCGTTTTCCCTTTCTCCTTTTCTATTTAGAATAGGAAGCAAACAGGTAGTTAAAATTAAATTAAATCTTTGACACAATTGTATTAACACTTGGTAATATTGTGGTAACATTTACATATACATATGTTGATTGTAAAGGAGGTAAGATTTTGTACTTTTCCTTGAATTGTAGTTAAGTCCTTAATTAGTCCTACAGGTAGTTTACATGGTAAGAGTTTATGTTAATAGGTAACACTGAAACTCACAAGACAAGAATGAGTTAAACAATTAATGCCCATCAGCCAATCCGGTGGTTTTTATTCCTTTATTAGGCCTAACAGTTGTAAGGAATCTTGAGAGCTATGAATACGGCGATAATGCCGAAACGCTTAAGCTTATCATTCAACTGAAGGGCATGTTAGTACCAATGCTGTTACCAGACCTGTTTTTTTGATAAATAAAGACATTATACTTTATTGCTGCGGCTCCGGACTTTTCTTAAATACTGTCAGACAGTCTGCCAGTATTTTTTATTTAATGAGTTAATTATATTTAGTTATATATTTTCTGCAGTGTAGGATCTCCCCTTACCCCCACCTCCATGGTCTCTCACAAGCAGCTTTCTAAACCTACCTGTCCACCATCTTATTTTATATATTTGTTTAGATGTTTTTTTTTAGTTTATTTATTATTTTAGATTTTTTTTCTGTAGTTTAGCGCCGGTCCCCCCACCCCCTCTCCCTCTGATCGCTAATGTAGGGTCCCCACCCTGATTCCCCATTTTTTTGTAGTGTAGTATTCCTTCCCTCCCTCTCCCATCCACACTTATTTTCCCATCCACACTCCCACTCCCTCCCCCTCCAGTACTGTGCCGCCCTCTGCCCCTCCTGAACCTCCCCCCAGCACAGAGATCGTTACAGACAGTGACACAGACCGTGTTACTGCCTGTAACAATATGGCAATCTGCATTCATATTATTATTATCAGTTCTTTGTAGAGTGCCAACATATTGAAACGAAGCACCAATCGTGTTCTGTTACCATATAAAGGCAGAGGCCTGCAGCCTAGGAAGAGCTAGTCTCGGTTGTCACTTGACAACTAAGACTGCTGGAGCTTCCTGAAGGTCTGACCTATATATACATTATGCAGTACAATGGGCTATGTACCGCATGACCTATATATACATTATACAGTACAATGGGCTATGTACCGCATGACCTATATATACATTATGCAGTACAATGGGCTATGTACCGCATGACCTATATATACATTATGCAGTACAATGGGCTATGTACCGCATGACCTATATATACATCGAATTGGTGCAAGGGGTTAAACCTGATGCCTACAAAACATTCAGGAATCTTTTTATTTCAGGTTGTATGCATAAAAAAATTCTAACAATGCAAAGCTATTTTCAGGAACTAGATTACATATTTTATTAGCGTATGCAAGTATGGTACCACAAAAAGTTGTATGCTGTTCCTGACTGGCTCGTCTGCTGTATCCTTATCTGGCGCAGCAATTCACTGCAAATCTTTGTCATTGTGTTTAAAGTGACATAAGGGTGCAAATTAAAATGCTATATAGCATTAAAGGGACAGTATACTCCAATTTTCATATAACTGCATATTATAGACACTACTATAAAGAATAAGATGCACAGATACTGTTATAAAAAATCCAGTATAAAACAGTTTAAAAACTTACTTAGAAGCTATCAGTTTAGCTCTGTTAAGAAGGTAGCTGGAAAGCCCACTGCAAGTGGGAAATAAGACACTCCCCCCCCCCTTCTTTTGCATATGAAAAGACCCTTTACACAAACAGGAGCAAGCTGGAGTAGGTATCTGTCAGTATTCTTCTAAAACTTTGGGGCTTGGTTAGGCATCTGAAAATCAGAGCAATGTTATTTAAAAATAAGCAAAACTATAAAAAAAAAAAACAACTTTATGGGCTATATAAATAGATCATCTACAAAACATTTATGCAAAGAAAAAATGAGTGTATAATGTCCCTTTAAGAGCCTTTTATTATTGTACTCTTGTTTGCATATAACTGTGTTTGTTTAACCCCTGCAAAGGAGTGAAATGCATTGGTAAAGTCCTCCTATAGATCAGCAATCCACATCTGTAAGCTAGCTGGTTTTCCAATGAGAAAAGGCATATGTGTGCAGCCAGCTAGGTCCCTTTAGAGCACTGATGCTCCTGAGCCTACCTCATACTTTCCAACATTTCTCAGAGCCTTTGTGGGATGTGGAGGTTAGGGATCTTGTGGGCACTAGCCTCTTTTTACGGGCAGGGCCACAGTGAGAGTGTCTCCTGGGCAGAGTTGGGGCAGTCCCTGAAAAACGTACATTTGCCCTGGCCAAGAACCTGCGGGTAAAAAGTGCGCCTGGCCTTCCAAACCATCAAAATCCCACAGGATGCAGGGACAGTTGGGAGGTCAGATATGTAGATATTCTTTTCAACAGGGGATACCAAGATAATGATGTGAATTGAAATTGCATACTCAAGCTGAATCATGATTTTTTTTATGTCCCCTTCAAGTTCAGAATTCACTCTTTTTTTTATTATTATTATTATTATTATTATTATTATTTTAAGTGAACTTTTTTTTACTTATAAGTTAAACATAATTTTTTTTCTTTTCATGATTCAGATAGAACATACAATTTTAAACAACTTTCTAATTTAATTCTGTTATCAAATTTTCTTCATTTTCTTGTTATCCATTGTTGAAAAGGACAGTGTAGGAGTGTGCACGTGTCTGCAGTACTATTCGGCAGCAGTTTTTCAACAAAGTTATATATTAGCAAGAGCAATATTTACTGTAATGTAGTGTTCCAGACAGTGCACGCTACCTATCTAGATATATTTTCAACAAAGAAAGACATGAGAATGAAGCTAATTTGATAGAAGCAAATTGGAAACTTTTATTTTTAAAATTGTATTTTCTATCTGAATTGTGAAAGTAATATTTTGGGTTTCATGTCCCTTTAAACTCTGGCATTAAAGGCATAGTAAACCCCAAAATGTTCTTTGATTCAGATAGAACATACAATTTTAAACAACATTCTAATTTAATTCTATTATCAAATTTTCTTCATTCTCTTGTTACCCATTGGTGAAGGGACAGCATTGCACTATTGACAGGAAGCTGAACATATCTATTTAGCCAATCACAAGAGACAAATGTGCGCAGGCACCAATTAGCAGCAGCTCCCACTAGTGTATGATATGTGCTTATTCATTTTTTAACAAGGGATACTAAGAGAACGAAGCACATTTGAAAATAGAAGTGAATTTAAAAGTGTCTTAAAATGACATGCTCTATCTGAATCATGCAAGTTTAGTTTTGACTTTTCCTATCCCTTTAATGTTAGAAAATCACAATGCAGTCTAATACTTGTAGTTCTGTGTCTCAGCCTCTCCCAATTTGAAATATTTAAGGATCACCCTCTCTAGCAATTAAAATCTAGTTATCCAAGGGGTGTGACTCTGGGAACCTTAAATTATCTCTGGAATAGATTATGAAAGTCTTCTGGAGTTTACGCAAGCCTTCATTTTCTACAGGGAAATGCTAAATTGGGATAGAACACGCATATAATTTGCAGTCAATGTGTGTGTATGGGATCTGAAAACTCTTTAAGCAAACCAGCAATTTCATCTTGGTTTCCCTTATCTTCACAGGTCACTACTGGTTTCCAAGAATCAACTTTTATAGTTTATAGTTTTGTTACTCTGGATATCTGGCTGATAATTTATTTATTTACTTATTTATTTGATTTGTGTTCCTGTATAGCGTTTTTTTCCTTTTGTGCTGTCTTTGTTTCTATGTATGTGCAAATACACAGAACTGTGCAAAAATTATAAGCAGGTGTGAAAAATGCTGTAAAGTAAAAATGCTTTCAAAAATAGAAATGTTAATCACTTATTTTTATGAATTATCACAATGCAAAGTGAGTGAATAGAAGAAAAAATCTAAATCAAATCTATGTTTGTTGTGACCATAATTTGCATTCAAAACCGCATCAGTTCTACTAGGTGCACAAAGTCAGGGACTTTGTAGTAATATAGTCAGGTGCATTATTAAACAATTAAACCAAGCAGGTGCTAATGGTCACAATCATTAACTGAAACAAAAACAGCTGTGTAGGAGGAATAAAACTTGGTGAGGAATAGCCAAAATCTGCTAACAATGTGAGGCTGCTGAAGACAGTTTAAAAGGTACATTAACCCCTTAAGGACCAGCGACGTACCCTGTATGTCACTGGTGTTTTTTTGGGACTCAATTGTTTTATAGCGCGGTCTTGCCACCAGCGTTGAGACTGCTCTATTCCACAAAGCCTGCTGGAGGGAGGGCATTAATAGCGTGTTCTTGCTAGACTAATGGTATTATGTCCTGAAAAAAAACCTTAAAGACCAGTGACATACAGGGTTCATTGTGGTCATTAAGGGGTTAAACCCCAAAAAATGTTGTCATGATTCAGACAGAGAATACAATTTTAAACAATATTCCAATTAACTTCCATTATTTAATTTGCTTCAGATATCCTTTGTTGAAGAAATAGCAATGCACATGGGTGAGACACTCACTCAAGGCATCTTTGTGCAGCCACCAATCAGCAGCTGCTGAGCCTATTTATATATGGTTTTCAACAAAGGATATCAAGAGAATGAAGCAAATTGGCTAATAGAAGTAAATTGGAAAGTTGTTTAAAATTGCATTCTCTTTATAAATCGCGAAACCCCCCAAAAATGATTTAATTATTGAGATAGAGCATGCATTTTTTAGCAACTTTCTTATTTACTCCTATTATCATCATTTTTTTTTAATTCTCTTGGTATCTTTATTTGTAAAAGCAGGAATGGGTAGTGCTTGCTAATTGGTGGCTACATTTAGCCACCAATCAGCAAAGGATACAAAGAGAACAAAGCATATTAGATAATAGATGTAAAGTTATTCAAAATTGTATTCTCCTTTTTAAATGGTTAACAAGCATTTGTCTTGTTTTTTTCTATCTACTGAAAAAGACCAGAACATGCATTATTTGTCATTTGTTATGATTTAATTATCTTTTATTTGCAAATAATTTTCAGCTAAAAATGTTAACAAATTGTGCTCAATTTACAGAACTGTAATCTTTTATTATTTAGTGCTTGGTTGATTTTTGCAAAGGTTTAAGACCACCCACACTAAACCTTTAATAAGCCCTCCCAGATTATAACCCCCAAATTAATACTGTAGAAGACGTAAAAGGAAGATATTATTTGTAGCCCGAAGAAGGAAGTGAATGAGCCTTGAAGTAAAAATGTCACAAACCTTAAAAGTTACCATAGGCTTTGTAGACATAGCTGAGGGAAGGGCAAAATATGTGTTTAAAGGAATAGTCTAGTCAAAATTAAACTTCTGTGATTCAGATAGAGCACGCAATTTTAAGCAACTTTCTAATTTACTCCTATTATCAAATTTTCTTCGTTCTATTGGTATCTTTCTTTATTTTAATGTAAGCTTATGAGCTGGCCCATTTTTGGTTTAGCACCTGGGTAGCATTTTCTGATTGGTGTCTAAATGGTATTCACCAATCATCAAGCGCTACCCAGCTGCTGAACCAAAAATGGGCCGGCTCTTATGCTTACATTCAAATAAAGATACCAAGAGAACGAAGGAAAATTGATAATAGTAAATTAGAAAGTTTCTATGTAGTTTCAATATTTTGCTGTTGTCTTGCAATAAACTAACATACCAATCAACAGTGAACACTATCTGAATGCATTAACATTGTATTTGCTGCAGCTGTTTTTCAGAGGTCAATCCCTGCCTCCACACACACCACCACTTTTTTTGGAGGAGCCATTACAAACTTATTACTGGCATAGACCAGGCTTGTCATTGTCAGTTTGTATTGTTTTGCAGTTTCTTACCTTATCAACTCTTTTGTGGTCAAGTAGGGGCAGATATGTAGGTGATTGTATTGTCTGCAGTACACAGTTACAATTTTCAGAACTGGAAAACTCACAATGTTTAGAGTTAAATTACTGGAAAAGAGAACAAAGTTAAATAATGAATGTGCATCACAAATGTATTTCTTTATTAAACATAATTAAACATTTTATATTACAATCTGTAAGTGATTACAAAGGTAGTTAAAGGAACACTGAACCCAAATTTTATCTTTCTTGATTCAGATAGAGCATGCAATTTTAAGCAACTAATTTACTTCTATTATCAATTTTTCTTTGTTCACTTGCTATCTTTATTTGAAAAATAATGCAGCTAAGCTTCTTTCTTGGTTCATAACGCTGGACAGCACTTTTTTTTATTGGTGGATGAATCTATCCACCAATCAGCAAGAATAACCCAGGTTATTCACCAAAAATGGGCCGGCATCTAAACTTACATTCTCATACCTCCCAACATTTCAAAATTCAAAAGAGGGACCCCCCCCCTCCCCCCCAGCAAAAAAAATTATGTGGGCGGGGCTTAAAAAAATCATAAGACCAAAGTAATATAAATAAAATTATTAATAAATTCATAGATTTTAATACACTTAGGCAGCAAATCAAACACAAGCTCAAACCATTGGTATGGCTATGTGAGGTATGTATTTAATTAGCCTTTGCACAGACATTGCTAAATATTTTTATCTTAATTGGACATTTAATAATAAATTCTTTAAAACTGCTCTCTGCATTCCCCATTAATATTCTAAATTCTGGCCTTTAAAGTCAGCAAAAATGCACAGTAGCACACTACATAGTATACACTTATACATGCAGATACACACACACACTACATAGCATACACTTATACATGCAGATACACACACACACACACACACTACATAACATACACTTACACATGCAGAAACACACACACACTACATAGCATACACTTATACATGCAGATACACACACTACATAGTATACACTTATACATGCAGATACACACACACACACACACTACATAGCATACACTTACACATGCAGATACAAACACTACATAGCATACACTTATACATGCAGATACACACACACTACATAGCATACACTTACACATGAATATACACACACATTACATAGCATACACTTATACAGGCAGACACACACACATTACATAGCATACACTTATACATGCAGCATACACTTATACATGCAGATATACAGACACTACATAGTATACTACATAGTATACACTTATACATGCAGACACACACACACTACATAGCATACACTTATACATGCAGATACACACTTAAACATGCAGATACACATGCACACACTACATAGCTTACATTTATACATGCAGACATACACACACTACATAGCATAAACTTATACATGCAGACACACACTACATAGCATACACTTATACATGCAGATACACACTTATACATGCAGATACACATACACACTGCATAGCTTACATTTATACATGCAGACATACACACACTGCATAGCATAAACTTATACATACAGATACACACACACAGTTATGGATACAGATAGACACACACACTACATCATATATGGGTATCTGTAATTCATTGTATGGGGTCCTGGGGTTGGCAAGCACATTAGCTGGCAGTCTGCGGCTGCCACTGTTTGTTACCCTGGTATTAGCACTGCTCATGGTATAAAACTGAAGGCATGCTAGTATTATCACCAGGGGTTAGACATCATCACTACCAGAGGTAGGTTAGAGAGGTCACCATTACCCGTGGTCAGTGTGTATACAGCCTTCTTACTCCTGCTTAACCCACACACCATTCCTTTTCCACAGGGAATCTAACAGGTATCTAACCCTGTGAGAGCAAAGCCAGCTGCTTCTTAGTATGGGCCCAATAGAATTTAAAAAAAAAATAAAAAAATTTTAATGCCTGGGGCAAATCGGGACAGATGGCTAGCAACCCGGGACAGGGGGACAGACCCCTAAAATCGGGACTGTCCCGCGAAAATCGGGGTATGCATTCTTGCATTTAAAATAAAGATACCAAGAGAATGAAGAAAATTTGATAATAGGAGTAAATTAGAAAGTTGCTTAAAATTGCATGCTCTATATGAATCATGAAAGAAAAAATTTGGGTTCAGTGTCCCTTTAAAGGTTCTTGACTAGATATAATGAAAGTATACTGCCAAATCTATCTTCACTGTAGGATGAAAGGGACAGAACCCCCCCCCCCCCAATTCTTTCATGATTGGGATAGAACACGCAATTTTTAACAACTTTCCAATTTACTTCTATTATCAAATGTGCTTTGTTCTCTTATTATCCTTTGTTTAAGAACAGCTTTGCCCTACTGGCAGCTAGCTGAAAATATCTATTTAGCCAATCACAAGAGGCAAATGTGTGCAGGCACCAATCAACAACTAGCTCCCACTAGTGTAGGATATGTGCTTATTCTTTTTCAACAAGGGATACCAAGAGAATGAAGCACATTTGAAAATAGAAGTGAGTTTAAAAGTGTCTTAAAGTTACATGCTCTATCTGAATCATGCAAGTTTAATTTTAACTTTCCTATCTTTTGAAGTTGTGGAGAATAATCAGGGCTTGAAAAACATCATTATAACTTCCTAACTAGCAAAAAAGTGTTACTTGTCAGAAGACAAAAAGGTACTAGTATAATCAAAGGGACAGTCTACTCCAAAAAAATGTATTGTTTAAAAAGATAGACAATCCCTTTATTACCCATTACCCAGTTTTGCATAACCAACACGGTTATATTAGTGAACTTTTTACCTCAGTGATTGCCTTGTATCTAAGCCTCTGCAGACTGCCCCCTTATCTCAAGTGAACAAGGACCAACAAACAATGGGACTATTTGCCCCCTTATCTCAGTTTATTTGACAGACTTGCATTTTAGCCAATCAGTGTTGACTCGTAAATAACTCCATGGGAGTGAGCACAAGGTTATCTATATGAAACACATGAATTAGCACTGTCTAACTGTGAAAAACTGTCAAAATGCAGCCTTGAACGGTTTAGAAATCAGTTTTAGCTTTCAAGAAGTATACAAATAGAACAAAGCAAATATGATTATAAAAGTATATTGGAAAATTGTTTAAAATTGCATGAGCTATCTAAATCATAAGTTTAATTTTGACTTGACTGTTCCTTTAAAGGGACAGGAAACCCCCAAATTTTCTTTCATGATTTGGATAGAATATACAATTTTAAAAATTTCAATTTATTTCTATCATCAAATGTGCTTATTTCTCTTGTTATCCTTGGCTGAAGGAACAACATTGCACTACTGGCAGCTAATGAACACATCTAGTTAGACAAATGTGTACAGGCACCAATCAGCAGCTAGCTCCCACTAGTGTAGGATATGTGCATATTCTTTTTCAACAAGGGATACTAAGAGAACGAAGCACATTTGAAAATAGAAGCTAATTTAAAAGTGTCTTAAAAATGTTCTATCTGAATCGTGGAAGTTAAATTTTGACTTTCTTATCCCTTTAAATATAAAGGAAACTATATAGGGAACTGTTATTTGTCTGTAATTTACTTCTAGTCTGTCCTGTGGGTTAGTAGATATTCCCAGCACTGAGGGTAACTACGTTAAGTGGGGAGGGACAAAGAGTCATGGAACATGGGAAGGTAATGTATGAGGGGAAATTGAGCCTTGAGCTGTGATAGTATAACTGATTCTGCTTCACTGCAGTGACATTGTCTAGTTTATTCTCTGTTTAAGATTTTCCATATGTATTAAAGTTTCAGTCCAGTGTAGCAGTGTTTATTTCTGAGATGCCCTGGTTATTTCCCCATGATTATAGGCAACACAACATAGCATTTGTACAAACTCTATCAGTCAGTCCATATCTCTAGGTTCTCTGTTTTCTCTGATTTATCAAATGTACCCATTTAAAACAATGTGTAGTCATGATCGGGGCTCTGAGCATTAACATTGAGAAAATCAGTTGGCTAGAGTCAGTAATGCATATTTTTCAAACAAACACATTATACTTCTCTTCATCATGTCTATATGCATATGTGTGCATGTGTATCAGAAATAAATATGTACACATATACATGAAAAGAGTTGACTTTAGAATGTTTTTGTTACATTTAAGAAATCATACTTAAGGGCTTAGCTCCTACTAGACATTTCACCCTACTTAATAACTTTAACTTATAAGTATAACTCTAATAAATAAATACAGACACACAGAGCTGGGTTAAAGGCAAATCCTGGGTGTGTTTATTTATCATAAATAAATAAATAACTAATAAACAATAAACCATAGGTGGCAGCATACAAGGCTATAGAAAACCCCATATGACGAGAGGTCATGACCCGGTCTTGGAACGTGGGCGGACCCTGTGAAATCTCGCCCTAGCCCTAGATGATCTTCAGCCGGCAGGCCCATGGGGCGGGGTACTCCCAGGGCACGACCTGGGGACATTAGCCCGACTGTCACTCCTGCGGACCCTGTACTGTAACTTGGGCCCTGACTTCACACCACAAGAGAACCCCTCACTTAAGGTGAGCCAGGACTCTTGATGCCACCCATACTATAAGGTAACATCCTGAACAAATTTTTTTTTTTTTTTTAAATTTGCGACGACAGGGCCATCTTAAGGTCTGCCAAAAAGCTATCCAATCCCTCGTCTGATAAATGGACTCCGTCCGGCCTAAAAAGATACTTTTTGTCTGCTGACAGATGGTCATGACAGACCACAAAACCACCAGCGGCCAGTACTGCCCTACCCAGCTCTCTGTTCAACTTTTTCCTTACACAGTAAGTAGCCTTGGGAGTTGGGAAGTTCCGCCATCGCAACCTTGGTAAGCCCGGGAACGTCACACACATCCACCGCACATCCGATCTCATCGCATTGATAAGATCCAACGCCGGTGCCGTCCCCATGTCATTGCCAACTAGATGCAGGAGTATGATGTGGGGTTTGCCCCATCTGCGCTGAGCTTCTTAAAGAAGAGAAGGCAATTTGCTCCAACTCAATCCTCTCCGGCCAAGCTACCTCAGTGATGCTTGCGAAGCCGCAAAACCCAAATGCTGCCTGCCTGGCATGGAAAGGGCTCGAATGGCTGCTTAGTGAATGTAGGAATGACCCACTATCCAGACTCTAGTGGGCCCTCTGACAACACCTAAAATAATTAACAAGACAACATAAGGCTAAAGCCCCCCAATATTAAAACTGACTAATCCTGAACTGGGGGTCTAACATATGACCTGTACCTCTAAGATTTCCAGCGCCCTCACTGTTTAATCATCTCCTCTGACCAGCCTAACGCAGCCGCACTAGTTGCCGCCCCTATCCTAAACGAATGAGGAGTCTAAGCCTGCCCTCACTCTCACCCTACGCAATACTTCTGCAAACTGAAATTTGGTCAGGTTTGAACCATCCTCATGAACTAACAACTGCTCACTACCCTGCGGCCTAATGGCTAAGAATTCTCTTGTGCAGAGAATTGGGTAGATATCCCTCACATCTGATGGTGGCAATGAGATCCAGGCCCCTTTAGCAACTTGGTCCGTCTTGGACCTAGGAATAAGCAACATCAGGGACCTGTCTACTACCCGAACATGTTGGATCTGAATCCCTGTGCCTCTGCTAGCTTTGGAACCTGCTATTACCACCCCCGTGCGCAGCACCCCGAAAAAAGGCCAGCACAAAGGCGCATCTGATTAAACATGTTTCATAGGGAGAGGTGCATACCTCACCCAAAGCTTCCACTAAGGCGCACAAGCGCAAAAGAGTTATAGGCTCTCTGGTATCGGAAGGTCCGCTCCCCAACCCTTCACTACTTGCCTAACGAAAAAGGCTGCTGTGTGGTTCTGAAACCCATACAGGTTTTTAAAAAATGACAAGGCTGACAACCTACTTCCCAAAGCACCTTTCTGCATCCCTTGCCCCCTCAGGCCCATAAGCCATTCAAGAAGAAGCCCTTGCGAGCTTGCCCCTGGAGACGACTCGCGTGCCCTGCAGAAACACCCCCAATCATACCAATGCTGGGTGTATGCCCGCCATGTCAAAGGAGCCAGCGACGCCTGGATCAACGGGAGGATCAATACCCAGTCTCTGCAATCTGCCATAAGAAAGGTGGACAGGGCAGCCCATCAGTTGAGGCCGAAGGCATCAATCTCCTAAACAACCCCCACTGAAATCTGGAAAGCGCATCAGCTATCACATTATTCATGTCCGGCATGTGCCGGGCCGTGAAGTGGATATTGAACTGCAAGCATCTAAGTACTAGATGCCGCAGGTAATTCACCACCACCAGCGATGAGGCTGACAATCGGTTAACGGCAAAGACTACACTCAGGTTATCCGTCCAGAAGACAATTGACCTGTTCACTAGCTTGCAGTCAAAAGCGACCACAATAGGAAAAAGTTCCAGGAGCGTCAGATTACATGTAAGCCCTGACTCTACCCAGCATGAGGGCCATTGCCCAGCACTCCACGTGCCCCCCAAGTAGGCTCCATATCCGCGACTGCTGGGCCACATCTGAAAACAGATGAAGCGATTGACTCGCGATGGGAGCCTCCTGCCATAGGAGGATACAGTTAAAGTGCTGTAAAAACAGCTCCCAAAGCCTAAGGTCCGCCATCATCTCAGTAGAGATTTGAACCCTTTCCGTCACCACCGCCCTTAAGCGGCGCCTCAAGCTGCCTATTAAAGACGCGCCCCATGGGGATCACCCTGCAGGCGAAGTTTAGAAGACCCTGCAGCGACTGCAAATCCTTCAATCACCCATCCTGCTGCAGCAGCCCTTCTGACCGCTCCCAGCAGACAGTGAATTTTGTCCTCAGGGAGATGACATAGCTTTCCACAGTGTCTCAATTCCTAAAAACGTGAGTCTAGTACAAGGCCCTTATCCTCTGCAGCGGAACACCAAATTTCCCCCATCAGGTGTCGCATGACCTCCATAAGCCTGTCGCATGCCCGGGAGCCCGCCGAACCTATCAACAATCATCTAGGTAGTGGGCTAACACACCACCCCACGCCGCCGTTGCTACAGCCCAGTACAAAAATGAGCTAAAGGACTCAAAATATGCACATGAAACCTAGCAACCCATAGGGAGATATGTCGACATAGTACTGCCCCTCGAACTTGCAACCCATCAACCTAAAAGATGATGGGTGAATGAGCAGCAGCTGAAAAGCAGACTCAATGTCTAGCTTAGCCATGAGTGCCCCATGTCCTGCGTTTTTAACAAGCGCCATGGCTTTGTCAAAGGACTGGTACCTAACAGAGCTATCCTCTGGGGCTATCGTTTGATTTACTGACCTGCCCTGTGGGTAGGACAGGTGCTGAATCAGGTGAAATTTCCCCAGCTCCTTCTTGGGCACCACCAGTAACGGGGAGATCACCATTGAAGGAAACAGCATTTCCTTAAAGGGGCCTGCAAATTCGCCCAGGGATAGCTCCTTTGCTAACTTCTCTCTCAGAACCCCGGGATGCTCATATGCAGACTTGAGGTTCCTATGAGTAGCCGAGCCTACTACCTCCCCCTGAACTGGAATCTTAAACCCTTCCGGGTAGGCAGGGCCCATCCAGGTAGGCAGCGAGCCAGAGCTTAAGGGCGGCTAGCCTCAGAGGCATTAGGGCCCTTGTTAGCAGCAGCATTTCTTGGCTGACCCCTACCTGCTGGCCCATCTCTCCTATACATACACTCGACGCCCGGGTGTGGGCCCCCACAGTATAAGCAATTTTTTTTTGTTATACTTTTTGCACACTCTGCCTCTTCTCTTAAGCGCCCCATCCTGCCTAGTAGTTCCAGAATGCTGTGGAGGCACGAGTGCCATGGTGCGCTGATGCCCAAGCAGGGACCAAAGGTCCAAATCCATGGATTCAAAGGTCAGCACTAGATTGCCCACCATCTTACGACTGAATTCCGAATCGTAAGTCCTCCATACTTGATATATGATGTCCCAGTATTTAAACATTTCTATAGCGAACTCCTGCCTAGCCTGAATATGACAGGTGGAGAACACGCGAAAACACCTCTGCCACTCCTCATAAGAGCGTTTTTACATTTTTGGGCCCCGTCCTGTCCACACTCTGCTCTTTGTCTCTATATGCCTCGACAGAGAGCTCAAAAATAATAATGTATTTTCCTTCATGGATTTTTGCAACAGTCTTTGGCTACAAGTGCCCATGCAAGGAATGTAAATAACAGATTTGAACCCCCTTGCACTGCTGCCTTCCTAGCTGCTGCTCCCCCTTGCTCACTGACTGACTAGCTACAATGACCTGACTCTGGCCCCCTAGTTTCCTGTACCAAGCTACTTGAGCATTTTTCAATGCTTTTGCAGAGCGTCTCACCTGCCTGTCCCGTCTTCTTCCTGGATGCTCCAACCACCGCCGAACCTGACGCTGCCGATGCCGTCACGATCCGATCGGAAATGACGTCACTCGCAATGCCCGCCGGAACCAGAAGTGACGTCAGCGACTGTCGACGCAACGGGGCATAGTTGAGCCTCAGGAACTGTAACCAGGCCAGCAGGCAGGAGAGGGGCCATCGTCAAAGGAGTCGCCGCCGGAGACGGGCCCGCCATACCATGTAGCAGCAGCCCACTACAGGCCATGAAAAGGCCTTAACGGCTTCCGCCGCCGCCATACCGGATGCGGTAAGAGCTCCAATCCCAGTCGCGAGCACACCCTCCAACCCACTCTGCCCTACCGGGAGATCCCTAATACCCTGGACCCTGGAGAGGTAGGGGGGCACCATAATCGGCCCTTCAGGGGGGAGGGGAGAGGGGGATCGGCTCGGGCCTTCCAGCATAAGGGACAGCCCACTAGTGTCCCACGCTTAATCACCGGATCCCCTGCATCCCTGAATTGCTTCAGAGGAATCGACGCCTGCCTGCCACGAACCATCCTGACAAGACACAAGATTCTCCAGGAAGAAGAAAGAGGCAGGGATGTACACTCCTCTCACTTAAGTAAGGTAAGGCTGACTCCTCCCCTTAACCTGCAACGTTGTTGCAAACCCTCCTAGGCTTACATGTCTGCAGAGGAGCAGGCCCTTAATTTCGTTTCTGGATACAGGCTCCCTGCACTTATTATTATACATTATGGGCTAGATTACAAGTGGTAGCAATTTGCGCTCCGAAAATTAACCAGCTGTCAAACCTCTGGTTTATTTAAAAAATGTCCCCGAATTGTCCCCAAAATAAATAGTTTTGTTATATTTTTAGAAAATAAAAATGATCATAATTTTTATAAAAAAATTGAACTGCTTTGCAGTTATATTTTTTTTAAAATAAAAATGATCATAATTTTAAGGGGTTAAAGTGTGTGGATGTGGGGTGTAAAAAAAAAAAAAAAAGGCACTGCAAAGTACCTTTACATTGCGGTCTATGGGGACTGGGATTATACTGTAAATATATATGTAAATGCTTATATATGTTAATGTGTTAATATGTGTATAACTATATATGTATATATTCATATACATATATATCTAAATTTTCCTGTCCTTTGCTGTGCAAATTATCCCCTTTGCTGTGCTAGGTTCTCTGCCATGACTATCAGCATGAGAACGAGGCTCCCATTGGAGCCTATAGAAAGCGGTCTGTCGTGAGCGCAGTTTCTATTGAATTCAAACGCGAGGTCATGTTCGCATTGCGCCTCACTTCTAATACCAGCACACAATTAATTTGTGTGCACTGGTATTAACAGTGGATTGCAAATTTTGCGCTCCACTCGTAATCTAGCCCATAATACATTCCAGTTTGTCGAACATGCTTCTCATTCAGGCAATAACAAATATTCACATCCCAGACAAAATGTGTCATAAACCTGTGTTCTGTCACTTTGCGTAGTTGGTCTGGGGCTTTAGTAAAACTTTGGCCTCTTGTTTAACGGCCAACTTCTCAGATGTTTCCACTGCAGGTCTGTAATGTCTCATTCTCCTAGCAGGAGGCTTGCTTGTCTGCGGAGCCAGGTGTCCTCTCACAGTTTTGGGGGCTTGTAGCCAGTTTTTTTTTTCTCTTATGCTTTTAATTTTCCTTCATTTCAAAGTTGTCGGTAAAATGGACAGAAGGCCCTTTCTGTATGTTTGAAAGCAGGTGGGAGAATGTTCTTTATAAACAAAGAATAACAAATTGATCTTGGAACATTCTCTTTCGAACCTTTTTTTTTTTTTTTTTTAACCCTAATCCAAAATGTAGCATATTGCCAATATATTTGAAATTTGTGTACCCACTATTCAAAGCAACGCCTCAAAAATAAAAGCCATATGTTGTCACACTCCACCCTTGTTGCAGATATCAAAAGACGCTTGTATTTTTTTAGCGCCTCATCTGGTCATATTGTTAGTGTATTGTATGAAATTACTAATAAAAAACTGGATTGGTCACATACACAGTATAATAATCATACACACACAGTATAATAATCATACACACACAGTATAATAATCATACATGCACAGTATAATAATCATGCACAGTATAATAATCATACACACAGTATAATAATCATGCACAGTATAATAATCACACACACACACAGTATAATAATCATACACACAGTATAATAATCACACACACACACACTATAATAATCATGCACACACAGTATAATAATCATACACACACACACACAGTATAATAATCATACACAGTATAATAATCATACACACACACACACACACAGTATAATAATCATACACACACACACACACAGTATAATAATCATACACACACACACAGTATAATAATCATACACACACAGTATAATAATCATACACACACAGTATAATAATCATACACAGTATAATAATCATACACACAGTATAATAATCATACACAGTATAATAATCATACACACAGTATAATAATCACACACACACACACAGTATAATAATCACACACACACACGCACACACACAGTATAATAATCATACACACACAGTATAATAATCATACACACACACACACACACACACAGTATAATAATCATGCACAGTATAATAATCATACACACAGTATAATAATCATGCACAGTATAATAATCACACACACACACACACACACACACACACACACAGTATAATAATCATACACGCACAGTATTATAATCATAAATGCACAGTATAATAATCATACACAAACAGTATAATAATCATACACACAGTATAATAATCATACACAGTATAATAATCATACACACAGTATAATAATCATATACACAGTATAATAATCATACACACAGTATAATAATCATATACACAGTATAATAATCATACACACAGTATAATAATCATAAACACACAGTATAATAATCATACACACACAGTATAATAATCATACACACACAGTATAATAATCATACACGCACAGTATAATAATCATACACACATACACAGTATAATAATCATACATACACGCACAGTATAATAATCATACACGCACAGTATAATAATCATACACAGTATAATAATCATACACCCACATTATAATAATCATACACGGTATAATAATAATACACACACACACAGTATAATAATCATACAGGCACAGTATAATAATCATACATACACGCACAGTATAATAATCATACACACACAGTATAATAATCATACACAGTATAATAATCATACACCCACATTATAATAATCATACACGGTATAATAATAATACACACACACACAGTATAATAATCATACAGGCACAGTATAATAATCATACACACATACACAGTATAATAATCATACATACACGCACAGTATAATAATCATACACACACAGTATAATAATCATACACACACAGTATAATAATCATACATGCGCACACACACGCACAGTATAATAATCATACATGCGCACACACACATGCGCACAGTATAATAATCATACATGCGCACACGCACAGTATAAATTATCATACATGCGCACACGCATATGCACAGTATAATAATCATACATGCACATACATGTGCACACACACAGTTTAATAATCATACATGCACATGTGCGCACACACAGTATAATAATCATACATGCACATGCGCACACACACGCACAGTATAATAATCATACACGCACATTCACACACAAGCAGTAGAACAAACGCACATTATAATAAATATACATGTGCACACACACACACACACACAAGCAGTAGAATAAACGCACATTATAATAAATATACATGTGCACACACACAAGCAGTATAATAAACACACATTATAATAAATATACATGTGCACAAGCAGTATAATAAACACACATTATAATAAATATACATGTGCACACACACTAGCAGTATAATAAACGCACATTATAATAAATATACATGATTACATGTGCACATACACACACAAGCAGTACAATAAACGCACATTATAATAAATATACATGTGCACACACACAAGCAGTATAATACACACATTATAATATACATGTGCACACACACACAAGCAGAATAATACACACATTATAATAAATATACATATGCACATACACACACAAGCAGTATAATACAAACATTATAATAAATATAAATGTGCACACACATACACAAGCAGTATAATACACACATTATAATAAATATACATGTGCACACACACACACACAAGCAGTATAATAAATATAAATGTGCACACACACACACACACAAGCAGTAGAATAAACACACATAATAAATATACATGTGCGCACACACACACACACACACACACACAAGCAGTATAATAAACACACATTATAATAAATATAAATGGGCATACACACACAAGCAGTATAATACACACATTATAATAAATATACATGTGCGCACACACACACACACAAGCAGTACAATAAACGCACAATATAATAAATATAAATGGGCATACACACACAAGCAGTATAATACACACATTATAATAAATATACACGTGCACACACACACAAGCAGTATAATACACACATTATAATAAATATACATGTGCGCACACACACACACACACACACACACACACACACAAGCAGTACAATAAACGCACATTATAATAAATATAAATGGGCATACACACGCAAGCAGTATAATACACACATTATAATAAATATACATGTGCACACACACAAGCAGTATAATAAACACACATTATAATAAATATACATGTGCACACGCACAAGCAGTATAATAAACACACATTATAATAAATATACATGTGCACACACACTAGCAGTATAATAAACGCACATTATAATAAATATACATGATTACATGTGCACATACACACACAAGCAGTACAATAAACGCACATTATAATAAATATACATGTGCACACACACAAGCAGTATAATACACACATTATGATATACATGTGCACACACACACACAAGCAGAATAATACACACATTATAATAAATATACATATGCACATACACACACAAGCAGTATAATACAAAGATTATAATAAATATAAATGTGCACACACATACACAAGCAGTATAATACACACATTATAATAAATATACATGTGCACACACACAAGCAGTATAATAAACACACATAATAAATGTGCACACACACACACACAAGCAGTAGAATAAACACACATAATAAATATACATGTGCTCACACACACACACACACACAGTATAATAAACACACATTATAATAAATATAAATGGGCATACACACACAAGCAGTATAATACACACATTATAATAAATATACATGTGCGCACACACACACACACACACACACACACACACACAAGCAGTACAATAAACGCACAATATAATAAATATAAATGGGCATACACACACAAGCAGTATAATACACACATTATAATAAATATACACGTGCACACACACACAAGCCGTATAATACACACATTATAATAAATATACATGTGCGCACACACACACACACACAAGCAGTACAATAAACGCACATTATAATAAATATAAATGGGCATACACACGCAAGCAGTATAATACACACATTATAATAAATATACATGTGCACACACACAAGCAGTATAATACACACATTATAATAAATATACATGTGCACACACACAAGCAGTATAATACACACATTATAATAAATATACATGTGCACACACACAAGCAGTATAATACACACATTATAATAAATATACATGTGCACACTCACAAGCAGTATAATACACACATTATAATAAATATACATGTGCACACACACAAGCAGTATAATACACACATTATAATAAATATACATATGCACAAACACACAAGCAGTAGAATAAACACACATTATAATAAATATACATGTGCGCACACACACAAGCAGTATAATACACACATTATAATAAATATACATGTTCACACACACACAAGCAGTATAATACACACATTATAATAAATATACATGTGCACACACACACAAGCAGTATAATACACACATTATAATAAACAAACATATGCACATACACACACAAGCAGTATAATACACACATTATAATAAATATACATGTGCACACACACAAGCAGTATAATACACACATTATAATAAATATACATGTGCACACACACAAGCAGTATAATACACACATTATAATAAATATACATATGCACAAACACACAAGCAGTAGAATAAACACACATTATAATAAATATACATGTGCACACACACACAAGCAGTATAATACACACATTATAATAAATATACATGTGCACACACACAAGCAGCATAATACACACATTATAATAAATATACATATGCACAAACACACAAGCAGTAGAATAAACACACATTATAATAAATATACATGTGCGCACACACACAAGCAGTATAATACACACATTATAATAAATATACATGTGCACACACACACAAGCAGTATAATACACACATTATAATAAACAAACATATGCACATACTCACACAAGCAGTATAATACACACATTATAATAAATATAAATGTGCGCACACACACAAGCAGTAGAATAAACGTACATTATAATAAATATACACGTGCAGACACACACACACACAAGCAGTAAAATAAACGCACATAATAAATATACATGTGTGCACACACACAAGCAGTAGAATAAACACACATAATAAATATACATGTGCACACACACACACACACACACAAGCAGTAGAATAAACGCACATTATAATAAATATAAATGTGTGCGCACACACACACAAGCAGTATAATGCACACATTATAATAAATATACATGTGCGCACAAACACACACACACACACACAAACAGTAGAATAAACACACATTATAATAAATATAAATGTGCACACACACACAAGCAGTAGAATAAACGCACATTATAATAAATATACATGTGCACACACACACACACACAAACAGTAGAATAAACACACATTATAATAAATATACATGTGCACACACACACACACACAAACAGTAGAATAAACACACATTATAATAAATATACATGTGCACACACACACACACACAAACAGTAGAATAAACACACATTATAATAAATATACATGTGCGCGCACACACACACACACACACACACAAAGCAGTTGAATAAACGCTCATTATAATATACATGTGCACACACACACACAAACAGTAGAATAAACACACATTATAATAAATATAAATGTGCACACACACACAAGCAGTAGAATAAACGCACATTATAATAAATATACATGTGCACACACACACACAAGCAGTAGAATAAACGCACATTATAATAAATATACATGTGCACACACACACACAAGCAGTAGAATAAACACAAATTATAATAAATATACATGTGCACACACACACAAGCAGTATAACACACACATTATAATAAATATACATATGCACATACACACACAAGCAATAGAATAAACACACATTATAATAAATATAAATGTGCGCACAAACAAGCAGTATAATAAACACACATTATAAAAAATATAAATGTGCGCACACACAAGCAGTATAATAAACACACATAATAATAAATATACATGTGCACACACACACACAAGCAGTATAATACACACATTATAATAAATATACATATGCATATACACACACAAGCAGTAGAATAAACACACATAATAAATATAAATGTGCGCACACACAAGCAGTATAATAAACACACATTATAATAAATATAAATGTGCGCACACACAAGCAGTACAATAAACACACATAATAAATATACATGTGTGCACACACACACAAGCAGTAGAATAAACACACATAATAAATATACATGTACACACAAGCAGTAGAATAAACGCACATTATAATAAATATACACGTGCAAACACACACACCAGAATAAACACACATAATAAATATACATGTGCACACACACATACACACGCAAGCAGTAGAAGACCAAAGTAATATAAATAAAATTCTAAATAAAGTCATATATTTTAATACACTTAGGCAGCAAATCAAACACAAGCTCATACCACTGGTATAGCTATGTGAGCTATGTATTTAATTAGTCTTTGCAGAGACAGTGTTAAAAAAATGTTTTGGACATTTAATAATTCTTTAAAACTGCTCTCTGCATTCCCCATTAATATTCTAGATTCTGGCCTTTAAAGTCAGCAAAAATGCACAGTAGCACACTACATAGCATACACTTACACATGCAGATACAGACACACTGCATAGCATACACTTACACATGCAGATACACACACACTGCATAGCATACACTTACACATGCAGATACACACACACACTACATAGCATACACTTATACATGCAGATACACACACACTGCATAGCATACACTTACACATGCAGAGACACACACACTGCATAGAATACACTTATACATGCAGATACACACACACTGCATAGCATACACTTATACATGCAGATACACACACACTACATAGCATACACTTATACATGCAGATACACACACACACTACATAGCATACACTTATACATGCAGATACACACACACACTACATAGCATACACTTACACATGCAGATATACACACACACTACATAGCATACACTTATACAGGCAGATACACAGACAATACATAGTATACACTTATACATGCAGATACACACACACTACATAGCATACACTTACACATGCAGATACACACACACTGCATAGCATACACTTATACATGCAGATATACACACACTACATAGCATACACTTATACAGGCAGATACACAGACAATACATAGTATAAACTTATACAGGCAGATACACGCACACTACATAGCATACACTTACACATGCAGATACACACACACTACATAGCATACACTTATACAGGCAGATACACAAACAATACATAGTATACACTTATACATGCAGATACACACACACATGACATAGCATACACTTATACAGGCAGATACACAAACAATACATAGTATACACTTATACATGCAGATACACACACACTACATAGTATACACTTATACATGCAGATACACAGACACTACAGAGTATACACTTATACATGCAGATACACAGACACTACATAGTATACACTTATACATGCAGATACACACACACTACATAGTATACACTTATACATGCAGATACACACTTTTACATGCAGATACACATACACACACTACATAGCTTACATTTATACATGCAGACACACACACACACACACTACATAGCATAAACTTATACATACAGATACACACACACAGTTATGGATACAGATAGACACACACACACTACATCATATATGGGTATCTGTAATTCATTGTATGGGGTCCTGGGGTTGGCAAGCACATTAGCTGGCAGTCTGCGGCTGCCACTGTTCGTTACCCTGGTATTAGCACTGCTCGTTGTATAAAACTGAAGGCATGCTAGTATTATCACCAGGGGCTAGACATCATCACTACCAGAGGTAGGTTAGAGAGGTCACCATTACCTGTGGTCAGAGTGTATACAGCCTTCTTACTCCTGCTTAACCCACACACCATTCCTTTTCTACAGGGAATTTAACCCTGGCAGAGCAAAGCCAGCTGCTTCTGAGTATGGGCCCAATAGAATTTTTATAAAAAAAATTTTTTTTAAATGCCTGGGGCAAATCGGGACAGATGGCTAGCAACCCGGGACAGGGGGACAGACCCCTAAAATCGGGACTGTCCCGCGAAAATCGGGACAGTTGGGGGTATGCATGTGCACACAACACATACACACACAAGCAGTATAATAAACGCACATTATAATAAATATACATGTGCACACACACAAGCAGTAGAATAAACGCACATTATAATAAATATACACGTGCAAACGCATATTACCAAGGGCATGTTTCACTTTTTGGCACAGAAGATTTTTTGAACCAATAAAGAATGGAAAGACAAGCGAGGGGATGAGGAAAAAAAAGTAGTGTAAGAGGTTGACGTTTTGATTTATGATGGAAACTTGTCTAAATGAGAGTTGCTTAGTTTAGAAAAGAAGTGTCTGTGACAGGATACTAATAATACTTGCTGCGTTAGTGTCTTTCTGAGGAACTTTCCATCCCAAATACAGGGTTTTTTATACGCTTGATACAGAGCTATAGCAAAAGCTAAACAGGAATGACCAGTTTATTATGCTGTAGTTATTTTATGTTTGTTATATCCATGTGCCTATCCCAGTCATTTGATGTTTCTACCTCCCTATAGTTAGCCTATTGTATGTATGTATCCACTGCCAATGTTCTCAAGTATTACACACGGTCTATAAATAGCTCATTATTTGTTGCTTGTAAAACATGTTGGGTTTTTTTGGGACTGAATTGAATATGTCTTTAAACTAACAACTGTAAGATTTCAGTAAATTCTGATCTATAGATTATTCCAATGTTTCTGTACTGAGACACTAGTCTGTTCTGCCCCTCAGCAGCCAAGTGGTTAAGCCAAAATATGTTTTATATATGTTTGAGCCTTATTATTTAGGTGAATTCTCATTGAAGCACCAAAATTACTTCACTGTTAGTTTCTCTACTTATGTGTTCCAGCTTCCACAAAAGCAAGGATGAATGGAGATGATTTTATGATGAAAGTTCTAACAGTGCAATAGAGCTAGCTTTATACTTGTCAGATCACACATGCGCACAAGCACCAATAACCTTTTTTTGGTGGGGGGCATCAATGAATGTACCAAACGATTAGTTGAGCGCACAGGAAAATATTGACAGTGAAGGAGTGTTAGTATTTAAAAAGGCTAAACAGAATGAACAAAATAAATAAAGTCAGTACACAAATCCCCAGAATAGTAAATGCGGTAGTATATTAACTCTGAGATTATCACAGATTATATGACCATAGTGCCAGTCAATAGCATACACAAATTTTAAATGGAACATACGCAGCATGCATGCACTTTATTAATTAGGAATCCTATGACTACCGTGCACCAATCAAAAACTTGAAAGGTTCTGAGATGATACACTGTGCTTTCTCCAGGGCATAACAAAGCTAAGGAGTTTTTCTGTTTGTTTGTTTTTTTTCTTTCCTTTTAAATGGAGTTCATATTGCCAAACTGCACCTTGAATTTCTCTTTAACATATTTTAAAAGTTTTGGGTTTAAGTTTTATGTCTTTATGTGACTTGAAACCTTTTTAGAGGAAGATAGTGAAATCGTGTTACATTCATTCCCTGTGTAAGGTGTGATAGTTCCTTTAAATGTATTTTTAAAAATCTGTTTGTTTTTAAATATTTATGGACTAAGAAGTTTGATTTTGACACCCTTGCTCTTTTGTAGGAAGATATTCTGCAGGAACTAACGTGTTCCTTGTATTTTTCATAACATCATGTGTACTCATATATGTTACTGGCTTACTCGGGAAGTAGCGTTGCCAGATGTCCAGTATTCAACCGGACAGTCCAGTATTTTAGCAGGCTGTCCAGTAAAATCTTCACAAAAATACAGGACCACTCAATGCAGTAGAACTGCATAATTAAAATGTGCATAATAAAAGGACAATGCTATAACGCCTACTCAAATTTCAAATAAAATACATTTGTCAGAAAAAAATCTGCTTTTCTCCCACTTTCCGGCCCCCTGTATCATGTGACAGACATCAGCCAATCACAGACCAGTATACATATACCCTGTGAGCTTGTGCACATGCTCAATAGGATCTTGTTCCCCAGAAAGTGTGAATATAAAAAGACTGTGCAAAAATTCATAATGGAAGTAAATTGCAAAGTGTCTTAAAATTGCATGCTCTTTCTGAATTATACAACTTTATTTTGACTTTTGTCCCTTTTTAAATTAAGTGTATGAGTCGATGTTCTCTACAGAAAATGTGGTCCTGTGGAGAACACAGTGTTAGCTAAATAAAAAAGGTCTCCTATGTCTCAACAAAAATATAGAGCAGAAAAAGTGTGAGGAAGTCAGAGGGTCAAATCACTTATGTTTACGTGTGTTACTCTCAGCTAAAGAGGTAAAATGATCAATTATATCTTGCTGGCAGACACAGGTAAAATGACTGGTGGGATCAAGAGTGGGGGCTAAGGCTGAGCTATTGGGGGGCATTGTGTTTCCCTACAAACCATTGGACCCATTCACTGACAGATTGTCCAGTATTTTTGTAAGTCAGCTGACAACCCTATCTGGAAGCAATGAGAATAATTAGTTATGTGATTAACATATGCTTGTCAAGAAATACTGGCATATATTTTCTTGAATTTTCTTTTTTTTAAAAATAATGTGCCTGGGACAAATTTGTTCATATATATTAATGCCGTTCATATAGTGGTAGAAGTAAATGATTTTGTCTATTTTTATAAAAAAAACTAATTTAAAAAATAAATGATTTGCTCATACACTCACAAAAACAATGAATAATGCATCAGTTGGTACACATCTAGAGTCATTGGCAGCTCATGGGCAGTACAATCCTAGCTGACTTGAGAGGATAATATCTGGAAGATATTACACTGATTGCTTAAAATTGGTCTCGGCTATGAGAAGTTATTAGTCTCATTTGCCACTAAGCAAAACCCTAAAGAAGTCTCATTGATTGTTGCAACTCTTCTTACCGTAACTATAATTTACCTGATCGTTATGTTTAATTATACTTCCTTGAATATCCACCCTACAATATGTTTCTTGTACTGAATTAACCTACTTTTCCTTGTCAGAAACACTTGTAAAGTGTGTCGCTGTCAACTTGTTTATTAGCCAATGAGCAATCAGTCCTTGAGTTGTACATAGACATGCACTCAGTGACGGTTCTATAGGGGCGCTGGGCGGTGCACTCTGTTGAGCTGTGAAAGCTCCATATATTATATTCATCACCCTTGTTAGCCCTCCCAAATTTTCATTACTAGAACCACCACTATATGCACCATCTGTTATTTTTTTAAGTCATAGTAAACAACTTTTAAGGGACCGTCAACACCAAAATTGTTATTGTTTAAAAAGATAGATAACGCATTTACTACCCATTCCCCAGCTTTGCACAACCAACATTTTTATATTAATATACTTTTTATAACATTTAAACCTCTAAATTTCTGCCTTTTTCTAAGCCACTACAGACAGCCTCTTATCACATATCTTTTTATTTGCTTTTCACAACAGGAGACTGCTAGTTCATGTGGGCCATATAGATAAAATTGTTCTCACGCCCATGAAGTTATGCACAACACAGCACTAATTGGCTAAAATGCAAGTCAATAGATAAAAGTCGTGATCAGGGGGCTGTCAAGAGAATAGATGCAAGGTAATCACAGAGGTAAAAAGTGTATTCATATAACAGTCTTGGCTGTGCAAAACTGGGGAATTAAAGGGATATCTTTTGAAAAGTTACAAATTTTGGATTTGACTGTGCCTTTGAGCCATTTTCCGCCCCTATGCTGAGCTGTTTTGAAGTTTTTAGATGCTTCTCACAATTCAACCCCACTGTAGATCATTTTTCATTGAGAAAATCACACACTAGACACGTGAGAACTCTATTTCAAAATGTGTGAAATAAATTTATATTTTTATTAAAAATTTAGTAAAGGATGTTGTTAAAGGGACAGGCAACACCAGAATTTTTGTTGTTTAAAAAGATAGATAATCCCTTTATTACCCATTCCCCAGTTTTGCATAACCAACGCAGTTATAAAAATACTCGTTTTAGCTCTATGATTACCTTGTATCTAAGCCTCTGCAAACTGCCCCCTTTTTTCAGTTCTTTTGACAGACTTGCATTTTAGCCAATCAGTGCTCACTCCTAGGTAACTTCAAGTGCGTGAGCTTAATGTTATCTATATGAAACACATGAACTAACGCCTTCTAGTATTGAAAAACTGTCCAAATGCATTCGGATTAGAGGCGGCTTTCAAGGTCTAAGAAATTATCATATGAACCTCATAGGTTTAGTATTTAACTAAGAATACCAAGAGAACAAAGCAAAATTGGTGATCAACGTAAATTTGAAATTTGTTTAAAATTACATGCCCTACTTGCATCATGAAAGTTTATTTTGGACTTGACTGTCCCTTTCACCCCTTAAGGACAAGGCCATTTTTCAATTTCTTTCCCTTAAGGACCAGGGCTATTTTTACATTTCTGCAGTGTTTGTGTTTAGCTGTAATTTTCCTCTTACTCATTTACTGTACCCACACATTATATACCTTTTTTCTCGCCATTAAATGGACTTTCTCATTTTCATCATATGTTATAATTTACCATCATTTTTTTTTTATAAAATATGATGAAAAAATGGAAAAAAACACACTTTTTCTAACTTTGACCCCCAAAATCTGTTACACATCTACAACCACCAAAAAACAACCATGCTAAAAAGTTCCTAAATTTTGTCCTGAGTTTAGAAATACCCAGTGTTTACATGTTCTTTGCTTTTTTTGCAAGTTATAGGGCAATAAACACAAGTAGCACTTTAGTAGACAACCGCCAAATGCGATCAAATAAAAAAAATTGTTCACTTTTTCACAAACTTTAGGTTTCTCACTGAAATTATTTACAATCAACTTGTGCAATTATGGCACAAATGGTTGTAAATGCTTCTCTGGGATCACCTTTGTTCAGAAATAGCAGACATTTATGGCTGTAGCATTACTTTTTGGTAATTAGAAGGCCACTAAATGCCGCTGCGCACCACACGTGTATTATGCCCAGCAGTGAAGGGGTTAATTAGGTAGCTTGTAGGGTTAATTTTAGCTTTAAGGTAGTGTAGTAGACAACCCAAAGTATTGATCTAGGCCCATTTTGATATATTTCATGCCACCATTTCACCGCCAAATTCGATCAAATAAAAATAATCGTTCACTTTTTCACTAACTTTGGGTTACTCACTGAAATTATTTACAAACAGCGTGTGCAATTATGGCACAAATGATTGTAAATGCTTCTCTGGGATCCCCTTTGTTCAGAAATAACAGACATATATGGCTTTGGCATTGCTTTTTGGTAATTAGAAGGCCGCTAAATGCCGCTGCGCAGCACACTTGTATTATGCCCAGCAGTGACGGGGTTAATTAGGTAGCTTGTTAGGGAGCTTGAAGGGTTCATTTTAGCTATAGTGTAGAGATCAGCCTCCCACCTGACACATCCCACCCCCTGATCCCTCCCAAACATCTCTTTTCCCTTCCCCACTCCACAATTGTCCCCGCCATTTTAAGTACTGGCAGAAAGTCTGCCAGTACTAAAATAAAAGGCTTTTTTTTTTTTTTGTTTAGTTAGTGTGCAGCCAATTAAAGTGTATAAAAGCTTATCTGCTGAAAAGGTGGTTAACTCATAGAATGACGTCCAAAAGAGGTGGTACCATAAGGCATATGCATAAGGGTTATCGTGGGAATGAAAGGGATATTGTAGTGCAAAGATGTGTCCTTATTCAGTAGCACATTGGAATTACTTAAAGTGGTTAAATACATAGATAAAGTCTTGCTTGGGAGCCACAGAGTGCTGAAGTGCTTGCAGATCCCGAGTGGGACTGTACCTATGTGTTTTCTGGCTATTAGACAAATAGAGCTTGCAATTTTTGCATTTAAAGGGACAGTCTACACCAGAATTGTTATTGTTTTAAAATATAGATAATCCCTTGTTTACCCATTCCCTAGTTTTGCATAACCAACACAGTTATATTTATATATTTTTTACCTCTGTTATTATCTTGTATCTAAGCCTCTGCAGACTGCCCCTTTATTTGTTCTTTTGACAGACTTGCAGTTTAGCCAATCAGTGATGGCTCCCAGGTAACTTCACGTGTACGAGCACAGTGTTATCTATATGAAAAACATGAACTAACACCCTCTAGTGGTGAAAAACCTGTTAAAATTCATTCTTAAGAGGCGGCCTTCAAGATCTAAGAAATTAGCATATGAACCTCCTAAGTTAAGCTTTTAACTAAGAATACCAAGAGAACAAAGAAAAATTGGAGATTAAAAGTAAATTGGAAAATTGTTTAAAATTACATGCCCTATCTGAATCATGAAAGTTTTTTTTGGACTAGACTGTCCCTTTAATCTCTAACACATTCAAGCATTAACTACAGTGTCACACTTCAGGAGATGTGAGCAGCCTCAGAGGGCCTTCAGGTTCTTATCTGCTGTCAAAATCATGGAATGAACACCGGTGTCACCGGCCTGCTTGTTTATGATGCATGAGATCACCGTAGCAACACTAGCAGTAGTAGTTATGGTTTGGGGCTTTAGCTTCTCTTTTGGATTTTAATGTTGTGTAATAAAAATATCTGACAAAAGGTTCATTTGATATATTGGAATAATTTTTTTTAGGGACGGCTGCTGTGACTATTTTCATCAAAGAACGTTTTTGAGTTTCTTGTTGCTTGGTTGAATAGAACTATGTCTGAGTTTTGTATGCTGCCCAATTTCTATACCTTTTTATCAGTTCCCGGACCTTCTTGAGTTTCTCTAACAGCACACCTCAGAAGTCTGCAACCAAGTTTCCTTAGAGGGAATTAATGTGCTCTCAAGAGGCCTCCGGTGACGCATCAAGCATGACTGCAGAACTGTACAGTTTACTGGATGGCCACAGCTACTTATGTCATCTGACTTGTGTAATTGCATCAAGGGGACAATAAGCGGTATATCATTTTCAGACTTCATAAGGAAATGCCCCATGAGTGAAATCACTGATATTTTTGGGACGTTGGCAAAACAAAATTGGCATCAGAATGGAAAGCTGTATTTTCTGCCAATGAAATTCATGAGATAACTTGTCAAATATAAGTGAGACTGACTCCAGATCAGTGAGGCATTGAATAGTTGGCTTGCTTGTGCAGTTACTACTAGGAATTACAAGATCAGTGGTGTGCATTAAAAATATGTATTTAAATTGCACTCCTGTACAGTAAGTGATGTGCAATTTACTTTGTGTTTCATACAATTTTTCACAACTGAACTTCCCCATAAAAACTTAGTTTTTTGTTTTTGTCTCATTTTCTTGAGAGTTTTATGCACAATCAGTAGTTTTCCATGTGACCAGTTTACATCCTGCATGTAATAGCAGTGCCTGTAAATACAGAATTGTACTGTGCAGTGTGTGTCTTTCAAGCATATCCAGTTCTATTTTTGTCATCTCATACATATATTGATAATATTTTTCTTTTGTTTGACTTTCCTTTCCCTTGTGGTGTTTACATAATTCTAAATGTTTAATCCTGAGGGATCACAACCTCCTGTCTGCTGAGATTAGAAGAAGGACAGAACCTTGAATTTGAGTACAATAAGTCACAAGCCGCACAGGTTTCTCCTTGTCCTCAGTCTGCACTTGAGCCACCAATCCAAGTTACCACCTCCAAAATGACTTCTCTTTGTCTAAACTCACCCCCACAACATTTTCTACATTTGTTTTTGAAATGTGCACCATAGCAGCCCCCATTTGTCCCTCCTCATTGAGCAAGCGGAATGCATTTACTTATCTCTAATGGCAATCTAGTATGCTATAAATGTTTAATGAACTATTAACTTTTAATCAAGTTAATTTAGAAAGTAGAGCACACACTAGCTCAGGTGCTCTGCCAACAGCTATTGTGATTGTGTATATAGGACATTTTTTTGTCAAATTGTTTAAACTTTATCTGCATTTACAAACAAATTATTTATAATGAAAATGATTTTCTTTTAATCTCATCTACAAGTTATTGTAGGAGAAATAATATATTTTAAAAATACATCAATATACCTTTTTTGTATTTTTATTTAGATGGGTGCCACAGATATCCTATAATCTCCAGATCAAAAATAATGAACCCAGATTAATTACCTATAAGGCTAGAAAGCTGCTAAAAACCTGTGCTTTACTATACGTTCTATCACCATCAAGACAGTTTTACTTATGTCTCAGCATTTTAAAAATTGTACCTGGAACTGTGATCTAGGGGGGCTTAGATGTTTTGTCATGAAAAGTGGGTGGTACAATTGTGAGGTTGCAGGAGGTCTAGGGATATAAATGATGAGAGACCCAGAAGTTTTGAGTTTAAAGGTACAGTGTACTCGGCAAACAGCTGATAGTTAAAAGGGACATGAAACCCAAAATGTTTTTTTTTGTTACTCCGCGCATAGAATTTTAAACAATTTACTTATGCTATCTAATTTGCTTCATTCTTTTGATTTACTTTGTTGAAGATATTACCTAGGTAGGATCAGGAGCAGCAAAGTTGTTTAAAATGCTCTATTTGAATAATAAAAGAAAAAGTTTCATTTCACATCAACTGTATTCAAAGCAACAAGAGGAACACCCTTTAACTTGGTCTGGGTTCTGTCTTTTCCATCCCCGCAAGGAGGTTGATTTCTGCTCCTGCACAATACCACACAATTTGCTACCTTAAGCAGAAACCTTGCTGGCCATTACCCAGATATGTCCTTAATTGCTGCACTCTCTGGTATCCAAGTGAACCATGTGGGTATGCAGGTACATACAAGCTACCTATATGTACAGTATATGGCCAGAAGTATGTTGACACCCCTACTAAATAATGTGTTCAGATGTTTCAGCGAAAGCTATTGATAGCAGGTGTATAAAATCCAGTACATACCCATGAAATCTCCACAGGCAAACATTGGCAGTACCATGGGTTGCACTCGAGCTCAGTGACTTTAAATGTGGCACTGTCATAGAATGTCAGCTTTTCTACAAATCTGTTTGTGAAATGTCTGCACTGCTAGATCTGCCCCACTGAAATATAAGTACTGTTATTATGACATGGAAGTGTCTAGGAGCAACAACAGCCCGGCCATGAAGTGGTAGACTACACAATCTCACAGAGTGGGACTGCTGAAGTGTTTAGAATGAAAACATCGCCTATCATGTGTTGCATCACTCTCTACAGCGTTACAAACTGCCTCTGGAAGCAACAAAACTGTACATTGACTCTCAAGACCATAATGAAATGGGTTTCCAATACATTTCAGCTGTACACAAGCCTCAAAACCGCACGTGCAATGCTAAGAATCATCTGGAGTGGTGTTAAGCACAGGAGTGTAGTGAATGCCAGGAGAATGAGTAGAGTTTGATGGAGAAGGGATTTAGGCTATTCCCCTTAGTTATACTAAAGGTCATCTTAATGCTACAGGATACAAAGACATTTTTGACAATTGGGTGCTTACAACAGTGTGGGGAAGGCCCTTTCCTGTTCCAGTATGACTGTGCCCTTGTGCACAAAGCAAGGTCAATGAAGATCTGGTTTGACTAGCTTGGTGTGGAGAAACTCAAGTGGTCTTCACAGAGCCTTGACCTCAACTCCATTAACTTTTTGGCTGAATTGGAAACAAGCCAGACCTTCTCATCTAACATCAGTGCCTCACCTCACAAATGGCAAGATCTTCCCAGATGAGTGGAGCCTCAAAGGGGTTCTAACTTTATATTAATGCTCATGGTTTTGAATGCCCAACAAGCTCATATAGGTGTGATGGTCAGGTGTCTTAAAAGAAACTTAGTATGAGAAGAACATTCTAATACTTACATTACCTTTGTGGAGATGCAGAATATTTATACTGTGTAACAATAGAACACTGGGTCCATTTATAATGACATAAGATACTGCACAATGTGACAAATTATTCACAAATTGTTCCAAGCTGTAGTCAAAATAGAATAAGAGAGTATGCCTTATCCTCAGTGATAGTATATTTGTATTAAAGGAACATTAAAAAAAGGACGTTTTTCCTTTAAACTAATATTCCTGTGCTAAATAAAAATATAAAATAAAAAAACACTTTATTTTTTGGGAGTTTGTCACTGTTTACCAGTAGAGCTGTGGCCGTTTTCTTTATGTCAGTGAGCTTCTGTCCTACAGACCACAAACATGCATATCCTCTTAGTTTCATCACAGAATAAAGAACCATTATAGTGATGAAATGAAATTCTCTATTTTGTTAGAGCATGTCATTTTATCACTAGCAACACTGCAAAGCAATTTGTTTGACCCCACGCAAATTGTTAAACACATAGTTAGACACTCGATAATGCAGAGCATTGCTGGTCCAGAGCGAAATCTGACACTGATCCAATTAGCAGTGCTAGTCACGCAGCTCAGTCATAATAATGAATTAGAGCATTTTATTGTATGACTATAATTGCCCTTTAACCCATTTTCATGTAAAAAGATATTCTCTTAATAGTTACTTTTCATAACCATAATACCCAGTAGAAATGTGTAGCGTTTTAAACGTCTCTTCACCTTGATGCACGCCATTCTTTTTATACATTTCTTTGAAGTTGTTCACTGAAAATCACAAAGGTTAGTTATAAAAAATTGTAAAAATGCTATATTTTTTCTCGACACTAAATAATCTGAAATTTAGAAAATATTAATTTAATATGAAATAACCATAGGGCCTATTTGAGATAATTTTATAATGGAAGAAAATATTTGGGAAGTCAGTGATATATTTTAATAAGTCCTTTGCCATTATACCAGGGCTCAATAAACCCGGGAGCCAGGGAATTTTACACCTGAGTCCTAACTTTTTGGGTTATTGTCCATATATCTATATACAAATACCACTGTCTGGCACCTAAATATTCTTAATTGCTCCTACATTTTAAACTGCTTTATAATTCCAGTTCTTATAACAACTAACGCCTAGATTACGAGTCTTGCGTTAACCTTGAAAAGCAGCATTGAGAGGTCCCAATGCTGCTTTTTAACGCCCGCTGGTATTACGAGTCTGGCAGGTACAGGTATACCGCTCACTTTTTTTTCCGCAACTCGAGCATACCGCAAATCCCCTTAAGTCAGTTGTGTATCCTATCTTTTCAATGGGATTTTCCCAACGCCAGTATTACGAGTCTTGGAAAAAGTGAGCGGTACACCCTCTCCTGTCAAGACTTCTCCCTAACACCACCAACTACCTACATTTATTAACCCCTAATCTACCGCCCCCAACGTCGCCACCACTATACTAAAGTTATTAACCCCTAAATCTAAGTCTAACCCTAACACCCCCCTAACTTAAATATAATTTAAAATAATCTAAATAAAATTACTACAATTAAATAAATTATTCCTATTTAAAACTAAATACCTATAAAATAAACCCTAAACTAGCTGCAATATAACTAATAATTACATTGTAGCTATCTCAGGGTTTATTTTTATTTTACAGGCATCTTTGTATTTATTTTAACTAGGTACAATAGTTATTAAATAGTTATTAACTATTTAATAACTTCCTAGTTAAAATAAGTACAAATTTACCTGTAAAAAAACCCCTAACCCCTTAATTAGTTTAAAATTCTTGTAATTATTTTATTATTTTCTGTAATTTAGTGGGGGGGGGGGGGGTTCGTACTTTAGTTTATTTAATTTAATTGTAATTAATTGTAGTTAGTTTAGGGAATTAATTTAATTATAGTGTAGTGTTAGGTGTAATTGTAACTTAGGTTAGGGTTTATTTTACAGGTAAATTTGTCTTTATTTTAACTAGTAAGTTATTAAATAGTTAATAACTATTTAATAACTATTCTACCTAGTTAAAATAAATACAAACTTGCCTGTAAAATAAATAAAAAAAAAACTGAGATAGCTACAATGTAACTATTAGTTATATTGTAGCTATCTTAGGGTTTATTTTATAGATAAGTATTTAGTTTTAAATAGGAATAATTTAGTTAATTTTAGTTATTTTATTTAGATGTATTTAAATTATATTTAAGTTAGGGGGAGTTAGGGTTAGATTTAGGGTTAATATATTTATTATAGTGGCGGCGACGTTGGGGGCGGCAGATTATGGGTTAATAAGTGTAGGTAGGTGGCGGCGACATTGGGGGCGGCAATTAGGGGTTAATAAATATAATGTAGGGTTCGGCGATGTTGGGGGCAGCAGATTAGGGGTTCATAAATATAATGTAGGTGGCGGCGGTGTCCTTAGCGGCAAATTAGGGGTTAATAATATAATGCAGGTGGCGACGATGTCGGGACGGCAGATTAGGGGTTAATAAGTGTAAGATTAGGGGTGTATAGACTCAGGGTTCATGTTTTAGTTAATTTTAGTTATTTTATTTTGATGTATTTAAATTATATTTAAGTTAGGGGGGGTAGGGTTAGACTTAGATTTAGGGGTTAATATATAGTGGCGGCGACATTGGGGACGGCAGATTAGGGGTTAATAAGTGTAGGTAGGTGGCGGCGACATTGGGGGCGGCAGATTAGGGGTTAATAAATATAATGTAGGGTTCGGCGATGTTGGGGGCAGCAGATTAGGGGTTCATAAATATAATGTAGGTGGCGACGATGTCGGGGACTGCAGATTAGGGGTTAATAAGTGGTGTTTAGACTCAGGGTTCATGTTAGGGTGTTAGGTGTAGACGTAAATGTTATTTCCCCATAGAAATCAATGGGGCTGCGTTAGTAGCTGAACGCTGCTTTTTTGCTGGTGTTAGGTTTTTTTTCAGCCGAATCTGCCCCATTGATTCCTATGGGGAAATCGTGCACAAGCACGTTAAGCCAGCTCACCGCTACCGTAAGCAACGCTGGTATTGAGGTGAGATGTGGAGCTAAATTTTGCTCTCCGCTCACTTTTTTCCGGCTAACACCGGGTTTGTAAAAACCTGTAATACCAGCGTTGTTTGTAGGTGAGCGGTGAGCATAAACTAAGCGTTAGCACCGCACCCCTGTTACTGCAAAACTCGTAATCTAGGTGTAAGTTTGTACAACTGCAACATTTTGTGTCCTTTCAAATGCTTTTTTCAGAATTGTAGATCACTAAATCCTAAATAAATTCTAAACATAAGTGTTTTTAAAACTATATTTGTTGTATACATATTAACCCCTTAAGGACAAGGCCATTTTTCAATTTCTTACCCTTAAAGGGACGGAATACTATAAAATAGTTTTTCCCTTAATGTGTTTCCAATTACTTTTTTTTACTAGCTGCAGAGTAAAAAATGTATGAGGTTTGTTTTTTAAGGCTTATTTGTGTATATGAATTAGCTGATTTTGTGTTTTGAAGCCACAACCTAATAAAATGGGTTGAGCTTGTAGGTGTAATCAGATCTCATTACTTTATCACATTGTGTACATATACCTGCTTCTTTATCTTATATCTGTCGGTAAACCAATCACTAATACTTAGAGAGAACAATGGAAAATTAACATTTTATTACCTTATCTCTTTTATAACCCACTGGGAGTGTAATTTCTTCTACTGGCTGTGCTTACACAGCTTGGCCTCAAGGCCAAAAACTTTTAGAATAGGTGGGGATACCACAGGCTAAATAAACTATTTCAAATGCTAATATAAGGTTAATGGAAATACTTGTAAATACTTTAATACACTCCAGCAGGTAAAGTGGATCATTGGGAACAAATTAAAGGGGAGAACATTTTTGAGTAAACTGTCCCTTTAAGGACCAGGGCTATTTTTACATTTCTGCAGTGTTTATTTTTAGCTGTATTTTTCCTCTTACTCATTTACTGTACCCACACATATATTTCTCACCATTAAATGGACTTTCTAAAGATACCATTATTTTCATCATATAAAATATGATGAAAAAATTTACAAAAAATAAAAATAAATTTCAAACTTTGCCCCCAAAATCTGTTACACATCTACAACCAACAAAAAACAACCATGCTAAATAGTTTATAAATTTTGTCCTGAGTTTAGCAATGTTTGCTTGTTCTTTGCTTTTTTTTGCAAGTTATAGGGCAATAAGTACAAGTAGCACTTGACTATTTCCAAACCTTTTTTTTTTTTTTCCCAAAATTTGCGTAGGTTACATTTTAACACTGATATCTGTCAGGAATCCCTGAATAACCCTTCACATGTATATATTTTTTTAGTAGACACCCCAAAGTATTGATCTAGGCCCATTTTGGTATATTTCATGCCACCATTTCACCACCAAAAGCGATCAAATAAAAAAAAAATCTTTCACTTTTTTACTAACTTTTTCACAAACTTTAGGTTTCTCACTGAAATGATTTACAAACAGCTTGTGCAATTATGGTACAAATGGTTGTAAATGCTTCTCTGGGATCCCCTTTGTTCAGAAATAGCAGACATTTATGGCTTTGGCATTACTTTTTGGTAATTAGAAGACCGCTAAATGCCGCTGCACACCACACTTGTATTATGCCCAGCAGTGAAGGGGTTAATTAGGAAGCTTGTAGGGTTAATTTTAGCTTTAGTGTAGTAGACAACCCAAAGTTTTGATTTAGGCCCATTTTGGTATATTTCATGCCACCATTTCACCGCCAAATGCGATCAAATTATAAAAAAAAACTTTTTCACTAACTTTAGGTTTTTCACTGAAATGATTTACAAACAGCTTGTGCAAATAAGGCACAAATGGTTGTAAATGCTTCTCTGGGATCCCCTTTGTTCAGAAATAGCAGACATATATGCTATTGCTTGGTATTGCTTTTTGGTAATTAGAAGGCCGCTAAATGCTGCTGTGCACCATGCTTGTATTATGCCCAGCAGTGACGGGGTTAATTAGGGAGCTTGAAGGGTTTATTTTTAGCTTTAGTGTAGAGATCAGCCTCCCACCAGACACATCCCAGCCCCTGATCCCTCCCAAACAGCTCTCTTCCCTCCCCCACCCCACAAATGTCCCACCATCTTAAGTACTGGCAGAAAGTCTGCCAGTATATTAAAAAAAAAGTTTGTGTTTGTTTTTTTTTTTTTTTCTAATTCTATATTTTCTTCAGTGTAGGATCCCCCCTTACCACCCAACCTCCCTGAGCATTATTTGGTGCCATTTTGGGTACTGGCAGCTGTCTGCCAGTACCCACTTTTCAAAATATAAATATTTTTCTGTAGTGTAGCTGCCTCCCCTCAATACAACCCCTCTCCTAGATCCCTTTTTTAAAACATAATTTCCCCCCTCCTCCCAACACCCGCTCCCACCAAGACTTTAATGCACATATTAGTGCAGATCGCAGGCGCGCACACGTCCCGTGTGCGCTCCCTCACGCACCTGGACTGATCCGACACTGCTGGCCGGAAGTGATCCAGCAATGGGCCACCCACCCACCTCCCTTTGAAAAAAGGTTTTGCAGTGATGCCTCAATATCGAGGCATCACGGCAATACATTGAAGGCGACTGGAAGCGATCAGGATCGCTTCCAGACGCTTTAAACCCCTAACGACGTACAGGGTACGTCATTGGTCTTTAACGACCAGTTTGTGTATAATGTACCCTGTACAATGTGTGTCGTTAAGGGGTTAAATGAATAGTCTAGTCAAAATTAAACTTTCATTATTCAGCTAGAGCAGGCAATTTTAAGCAACTTTCTAATTTACTCCTATTATCACTTTTGCTTTCTTCTTTTGATATCTTTATTTGAAAAGCAAGAATGTAAGCTTAGGAGCTGGCCCATTTTTGGTCCAGTACCTGATTGGTGTATAAATGTAGCCACCAATCAGCAAGTGCAACCCAGGTGCTGAACCAAATATGGGTCAGCTCCTAAGCTTATATTCTTGTTTTTTCAAATAAAGATACCAAGAGAACGAAGAAAACATTTGTTAGAAGCATACAGAAAAAAATACTTTACTAGCTTATTCTCTAGCAGTGCTATTTTCTTTTCTGCACAGAACCCCTAGAAACAGATAATGCAACATTTGAGCTATCACATTACACACTTATTTGCTACATGGATGTTTTTTTTAAGCTTTTATATATACAAAACACATACACATTTACATAATATGTATTCCATGTCAATAACTTATTTTCTTATCTTTCACTGCCAACTTCAGGGTAGTCTTTGATTTAAATACATCATTACTATCACTAATATTTAATATCCCTTTAAAATGTAATGCTCTGTCTGAAAGAAGAAAGTTTAATGTTGACATTCATGTCCCTTTTATTTTTCCTGAAGTTAAAGGGACATTGTACACTAGATTTTTCTTTGCATAAATGTTTTGTAGATGATCCATTTATATAACCCATCTGAGTGTTTTTTTGTAACAATGTTATAGTTTTGCTTATTTTTTAATAACATTGTGATGAATTTCATATATTATTTTGAAATTCTGACAGAACATACCATTTTTAAAAAGTTTCCAATTTACTTCTATTTTCCCATGATATTCTGTGTTGAAGAGATACCTAGGTATGCATCTGGAGCACTATATAGCAGGAAAAAGTGCTGCCATCTAGTGCTTTTGCAATGGATAACATTCTTGCAAAACTGCTGCCATATAGTACTCAAGAAATGGACCGGCTCTTAAGCATACAACCCTGCTTTTCAACAGAAGTTACGAAGAGAACAAA
The DNA here is from genome assembly GCF_027579735.1 of Bombina bombina. Classification (NCBI taxonomy): domain Eukaryota; kingdom Metazoa; phylum Chordata; class Amphibia; order Anura; family Bombinatoridae; genus Bombina; species Bombina bombina. The sequence continues at coordinate 971,322,656 of NC_069501.1, read as the reverse complement.
TAAATTGATAAGTACATTTCTAAGTAAATTAGAAAGTTGTTTAAAATGACATAAAATATACATTTGGGGTTCCATATCTCTTTAAGAGGATATGTGGGGTGGGTTTGCTTGATTGTGTACATTTTTCATTTAATGGGCCACATATTTTCTTATTTCATCCGTAGGGTGGGTGAAAAAAATTAAATTAAAGCACACACACACACACAAAAGTGATGTATACACACAGACCTACTGAGGGGGCACATAGGGTTACCAGCTGTCCTCCACAAAAATACTGGCCAATCAGTTGGTGACTGGGCATAATCGTAAAGGGATGGTCACACAATGCTTACACAAAAGTTCTGCCATAGACCACACTCTTGATCCCACAATATATATTTTTCACAACTAAGCAAACCTTTTACACCTTGGCTGCCAGTAACATACAAATCAATTTTACATTTGGTAGCCAGTAACACTTGTAAACAGAAGTGATATGACCCAATTGACTTTCCCCTCACTTCTTTCTGCTCCATATTTGTAGTGAATTTAGGCAATTGGCCGACACTCTGGGACTTACAGAAAAAAACAGACGATTTTACTGGATTGCCTACTCAAATACTGGACCCCTGGGAGCCCTGGGCATATGTGAGCCAGTTACAGAGTAGTGTAACACTCTTTGTTTCCAATAGAGAGGGCTAGAAGAGTAGTTTAAAAATGAAGGATCAGATAAAACCCCTGGATGCTTGTGGTATAGACAATCCTGGACATACCTAGGGCTCCATTTATCATTCATGGCAGACATGTGTAAATATTTGCCCCTGTCTGCCCAGCTTCTCCTCTGGTGGGCAGCAATCCGCTGCCCGAATTTAAAGGGACAGTCAAAACCACAATTTTTGTTGTTTTAAAAGATAGATAATCCCTTAATTACCCATTCCCTAGTTTAGCATAACCAACCACAGTTATAATAATACATATTTTATCTAAGCCTTTGCAGATTGCCCCCTTATTTCAGTTCTTTTGACAGACTTGCATTTTAGCCAATCAGTGCTCACTCCTCGTTAAATTCACATGCATAAGCTCAATTTTATCTATATGAAACACATTAACTAGCGCTCTCTAGTGGCGAAAAACGGTCAAAATGCTTTTAAATTAAAGGCGGCCTTCAAGGTCTAAAAAATTAACATATGAACCTGCTAGGTTTAGCTTTCAACTAAGAATACCAAGAGAACAAAGCAAAATTGGTGATAAAAGTAAATTGTAACGTTGTTTAAAATTACATTCCCTATTTGAATCATGAAAGTTTTTTTGGACTTGACTGTCCCTTTTAACATTGTACACGAGCGAGCCTTTGCACTTGCGTGCAACCCTGCTCACGCAGGTGGAGAACAGGGTAGGGATGCAACTTGATAAATAGTGATCACTGCAGGTTTGGTTGTGCGAACCTGCAGTCAAAGGGGTGGGGGTGTGGGAGAAGGGCTTGATAAATCGAGCCCACTAGTAGCTATCATGAATACATGAAGCGGGATGTGTGCATTTGTATTGTTTTGGTGGAGGAGCGTACACTTAGAGCCAGTAACTGCTGCTACCTTTATCTTTGTATTTACTTGGCCTCTCTGGCAGTTTTACATTCCAGCCTCACAGGGAATGAAGTTTCTCCATTGTTAAATCACTGTGTGAGAGGTTCAAGGTAACCCCTTCAGGGAGCAAGTCAGTCATTAACTGAGTCAAGGTCCTGTGGTGCAAATGAAACTGGGAAACAATACGAATGGGATACTTTCTAAAGTGCGTCACTAAAGGGACATTATACTGAAAATGTAATTCCTCATAATGTCTAACTGTGCATAGTAAAAAAACAACTTTGTAATGTGCTGTCATTTCTTTTGCCTAATTTTCCTACTACAGGTACATATTACAAAATCCAAACTTTTTTTAGTTATTTTCTTTAAAATAAAATAATCAAAAATGAAAATTTTTTCCCCCGCCTGTAAGTCAAAATCTTTTTTGCCTGCACCTTTGATTTGTATTTTTGTGTTTTAAAATGTAAATAGTCTATATTTATATATACAGCTACAGCAAAGAGATGTCACTACCATGCCCACAGCTAAATAAAGGTTTCATACATTTTTCAATGCATTTCTTTAGTGTCCATCAAGAGCAAAGTTTCAAAACATTTTGCAAACACCAATATATTTGCTTAATCACAGTATGGATTTTTATTCAATGCCTAATGCTTGATCTGTGCATCTCATCTAAGTATTTTAATAAAGAGAATTGTGGCTTTCCGTTTAAGTGCGTATTTTGGCCTAGGTTGACTAGACCCGTGTCTAGGGCAGCAGTTTAGGAGGGGGCAGCATTTTTGGCTAATCAGAGATTCAGCAGGTATTCCGTCTAGCTGGGAATTGCAGTATGTGGATGCACAAGACAATTACTAATATAGATTGATGAAGGCTTTAGTGAACTTGTGGGATTCTAGTGCCTGGAGGATTTTGGCACAGTGAATGCAACTATCTGCTAAAGGTCCTGCATGATGCATTAAAGGGATATGAAACCACATTTTTTCTCTTTCATGATTTAGACAAGTACTACCCAGGCAGGGTTCTGAAGGTGCTACACATGTAAGAGATGATCTCTGTATCCTGTGCCTGAAGTAGGGATGCCACCTTGGCCATGTTTTCCTGGATATTTATGAGTTACACATGCTGCAGGGTAAGCCGGGAGGAACATGTATTGTGCCTCTGGACATAATGAACAGCACAATACATGTTCCTCCCTGCTTACCCTGCAGCATGTGTAACTCATAAGTGTCCAGGAATTGTGGTTTAGACATCAAGAGATAACCTCCTTAGGAAACAGATTCTCAGATAAATAATATCTAATTTGTTGGCTTAATGTATGTATTTGTTTTCTTACCAATGATTCTTTAATGAAAAATATTGTAGAATTCACAGATATATATTATGCTTATTGATTGATAATTCTTTCTTTATTTTATAATATTACATCTGCTAAAGGGGGCTATAGAAACATCATTTAAAAATGTTAATAGCCGAGTAATAACAAAAAGGTTTTCTGTGTACAAGTGGTTCTTAATCAGTTCACCCAATTTACATTATCCTGCATATAAGGGACACTAACCACTTGAGTTTTCTATATAAAATCTTTAGTTGTGCATAATGAAACAACTTATATTTTCATTATGTAGGATGGGTGGAGTTTAGTTATTAAACACATTGCAGTAAGAAGGATGTTTGTTTTAAGAATGTTAAGACTTGGCTGATCTGTCCTTCTAGAGCAGTGATGGCTAACCTTGGCACCCCAAATGTTTTGGAACTACATTTCCCATGATGCTTAGGCACTCTGCCGTCAAGTTGAGCATCATAGGACATGTAGTTCTGAAACAGCTGGGAGCCAGGGTTAGCTATTACATTACTGTTCTATAGCAACATAACAGAAATGTCTTGTAATTACAAGGCGTTTTAATATCAAAACAATAAAATACTAAGACATTTGCAATCAAGAACAATGTCTCATATTCTGTTGCAAAAAATAAAAATCTTGTAGCAATCTATGTCTGTTTGCAGCAGTGGGGCAAATGATTGTGTACATTTACATGTCTGGCCAGAATACAGTTTTATAGATATATTGGAATAACACAGAGCCAGTTTATTTTGTGGCCTGATGGAAGCAAAACTGCATGAAAGCTGCACGTGATCTATTAGCTGGATGTCCTTGTGATGCATATGTGTCTGAAGCCACCACGTGATTGGATTAGAGTGCTTAACTAGGTGGAGTCATGACCATACCTCAGATTAGCCCTTATGGCTCCTGTCAGCCCATCAGTCCTCAGACCAACTCATGTCCACTATTAAAGGGACATGAAACCCAAATATTTTCTTTCATGATTCAGATTAAGCATACCATATTACAATTTTACTTCTGCTAATTCACTTTATCTTGGTATTCTTTGTTGTAAAGCATACCTAGGTAGGCTCAGGAGCAGTAATGCATTATTGGAAGTTTGCTGCTGATTGGTGGCTGTACATACAGTATATGTCATTGTCTTACCCAATGTTTCCGGCTATCTCCCAGTAGTGCATTGCTGCTCCTTCAACAAAGGTTACCAAAAGAATTAACCAAATTTGATAATAGAAGTCAATTGGAAAGTTTTTTAGAAGTATATGCTCTATCTCAATCATGAAAGGGTTTCATGTCCCTTTAAATAATGGACACCAGGCAACATGAAATCCAGGTAGTTCTGTTGTGCACAATGGCAACTGGCTCCATATTTCAGACTATATGGTTCTGTCTGTGCAGTGCTGTGAATTTCACCATCCAAGACTAAATGAGCCACACCCAGCGCACACATTAATCCTTGGTTTTCATATCATCATAAGCATTTTCCTGTATTAAATATTCCGGTACCTTTTTCCATGCAAGTAATGGAAATGTATAAATGTAATTTATTATTGAGGAAACCATAAACAAAAGTTTGTTGTCTATATCATTTATATGACAAAGGTTCCACAGTGAAGCAAAACACTGATGTTCTTTGTGCTACTGAATTGTATTGATGAAAAGCAAACACAGCACTTTGAATGTTTATGCATAAATGTGTCTTTCATATAAATAATTCAGTGTGGCTGTGAATGTGGTGGCCATTAATCTACATCCTGGTATCTGGTGCGCCTTCCAGAAAGATGCCAGGCTTCTGGCTTGTTAGTAAATCATACATTTAACAATACTCTGCAATTCATTTGTGAATGACGTGCTTTGTTTTCCTATCAAGTAGAGCTCACTGTCTATGTTTCCCCAGTTGTGTGCAGTTCCATTTTATATGATAATGCGTTTCACAAGAAATTAGGCCCAAAATACATATCTGTGGAAGGTGATGTACAGGAAGATGGCTGGCTGTTAGGCTATGGTTCAAAAGTAGAGTTACACAGTTATTTTTGATTGCAAAGCTGCATAAGGTATAATGAGTTCCTTAAAACTCAGTACTTACACTGAGCCATGTTAGCAGAGTTCACAGTGGTCCTGTATCTTGCAGGGTAGTGACAGTTTGGAAAGTCTGTTTCACTATCACACAGTTTCACCCAAAAACACACAGCCAAGCCCTCAGACCACCAATCCATGACCCATAAAGAATTACTTTACCACTGGGTTGGTCTCTCAGCTATTTTCAGGTAGCGCCAAGAGAATATACCCAGCCTCCTGTGGCTCAAACTAGCACAAAAAGGCAGCAGAGCTGTGAGCAGATATTCTACTGTGCCTAAAGGGATAGTCTTGCACACTGGTCTTCAAACCTGTCCTCGGGCTTTCCTAACAGGCCACATTTTGAGGATATCTGAACTGGTGCACAGGCGAAATAATCAGCTTATTAGTAAATATGGTTATTTTACCTGTTCTCATCCAAGGTAATACTGAAAATCTGGCCTATTGGGGAGGCCTAGGGTAATTTTTAATATTTTCTTTTTGTTTAGAAAATGTTTCTTTTCTTCTGAAACAGGAAGAGTCCACAGCTGCATTCATTACTTTTGGGGCATCTAAACCTGGCCACCAGGAAGAGGCAAAGACACCCCAGTCAAAGGCTTCAAATACCTCCCGCACTTCCCTCATCCCCCAGTCATTCTTTGCCTTTCGTCACAGGAGGTTGACAGAGAAGTGTTAGAAGTTTGAGTTAAGTCTCTTATGGAGGGTAGTACTCTTTGAAATGGGACTGGAGTTTTAGTAGCCTTGTCAGCCTCTCAGTGAGAGCATGGATGAAAGTTAGAGTCCGGAGATGCAGGGAGAGTTTTTCTGCTAAACCATCCCGACTCATATTAACAGCTCCTTGGCAATCGCCGTTGACGAGTTTCGCTGCCTGCCTTTGTTCACTCAAGTCCATGTCAGAAGCGAGGCTACTATCTATCACACTTGAAGGGCCGTGTTCCTGTTCCACGGCGTATGTGATTATCATTATGTGAATGTGATGTTAACGTAAAGTTAGGGTCCCAGTGGGACTCCTTTTATCTTAAAATAAGGAATCATGGGTTAATATCCCCTAAGGGGGGGAGGGGTATTGAACAGGGGGGACTTTAATCATGTTTGTTATGTGGTTCTATCTGCTGATGTGCAGTAATAATTTAGGCTCATGGCTTTTTGGAACATTAATGGCCTTATCGTCATTTGGCGCAATCTTTGGTTTGCACGCTATTTTATTACTTACACGGTGCACCTCGTGACCGGTTGTGGTTAAGTTGCTTTTTGATTTCCATATGCTGACCGTGTAGTAACAGAATCTAAGGCTCGGGTTGTGTGGTTTACAGGAGGTGATGAATGCCCCAGCCATTGGGGGTGTAAAGAAGGTGTCAGTTACCGTTTGTCATTTTTTTAATCCCATGATGGAGGATTCTGACTTTTTAGACACGGATGTCTCCGATGTGGAGAATGCGTCTTGTGATGAATATGAAATGACCCAGGTTATCTATGCCCATCAGTTATGAACCGATTGCCGTTCCAGAGTACTCTCTTCTCCGGATTCAGCCATCCGCCCCCGAGGATGCTAGGTCCTGCAAGGTGCGTGTCCCAGAACCTCCCTTTGCTACTCATGCAGATGTTCCTTTGGTTTTTACTCCTCTTGAAGGTGGTCTGTTTCCTCCAGAGGTTATGGCACGGTTCTGCATGACCATATCTGCGGCCTTTACATATTTGTATCTTTCTAAGATACTGGCCGTGTTCTGTCAACCAGGGCCCGCTGGGCGGGGGATTGCCCAATTCCGTTCAGCCTCCTGGGGAAGCGGGGGCCTCTGAGGCTTTAGGGTCCCAAACCTTGGGGCCTGAGTCGTTAGTCGATCCGGCAGGGGATCATTTTGCTTTCTGCTATAGGTTGGCACATCTTTGTGTCCTACTAAGACATGTTTTGGCATTGCTAGAGGATCCCAGTCCTAGTGGGCTAAGGGATTCAAGGCCTTAGATGCCGGATGGCAACCTGGATAGATGGGGATGAAGCTAATCTCCTTGTTGTGTCCGTTTTTTCTTTATTTTATGTATCTTTTCCAGTTCTGAGCTTCAGTGAAGGGGGCCTTCTGATTGGCTGGTCCAGTTGTGCGTAACCTTTTTTCCCTTGGGAGTTCACCCGCGGGTGCTGCCTTACTTTTATTTAAGATCCGGATAGGATGTATTTTATTTCATTTTTATAAAGCTCATGGATATAACATTTTTGGAGGTACTGGTCGGGCGCTGTCTACTGTTTCTTGGGTTCATGTCAACCCCGTGGTGCTGATTAGCATGACAGCTTTTTTAAAAAAAAAAAGTATCTCAAGGCCTAGTATTATGGATTCCGGACTCGGGTCCTACAACAAAGTTTAGGGCCTGGGGCGTAGATCCAACGCTTCTGGTAGGAAGGTTGAGTGCTCCGATATAAGTTGTTTTTTTCTGGATATTGCTTGAGATATGTGACCGACTTTTTCAGAAGTCATCATGGTTTCTAGGGTCCCTGGGTACTCGGAACCGCGGGTTTCCATTCCTTTGGAAGTCTGGGGATGTGATTGATTTCCGGAAGTTTAGTATCTGATAGTGGACAATTTGCGTCTTAACTTGCGGTATCTCCGGATGACAACTTTTGTAGCCTACTCGCATTCTTTTGTGGTGGCAATGTTTTCTTCCCTCCCGTCTTGGGTTGGGTCATTTGTTATGGAAGAGTGGGCATGTCCTTCTTCTTTGTCTCAGTGTTTTGTTTGCTCTAGTGCGTGGAGTGCAAGGGTCTCCCTGCCGTTCTACCAGGAGCTACGAGGCGTTATTCCATTTCAAGGATGTCGGGAGACAGATCCTGCAGGGATCTCTGGAGACTGTCATCTTCTCCAGGTAAGAACTGCCCCTTGTCATACCAGGGTCTTTTGACTCTTGGGTGATACCTGTCCAATCTTATTGCAGATCTAGCCTTCAGGTCTGGGGTCAGTTTCAGTCTTTTTGCATGTCTGAGGTCAGGAAACCATTTAGCCTTTCAGTGTGGGGTCAGGTAGTCTGGCCTGTCTACATGGATTACCTTGTAATCCAAGGGTACTGGTGGCCCTTTCCTAAACCGGTCGGGATTTCTTTTCAGACTCTTGGGTTTGTGGATGTTGCTAGGTACTTTACATCTAAGGACTTTAGATGGTGGAAGGCTTTGTCTGGGTGCGCTCCTAACCATAGGAGGCAGTTTATGGGTTCCTCGGGCTTCAGATCTTCGGATCGGTTCCTTTTTTTTTTCAAGGACTCCAACTTAGGACCATGTCTCTTGCCTGGAAATGGTATGGGCGGTTCTGCTTAACCTTAGAGTCTGGTTCCCCCGCATGTCCCTGTGGAGGGTTCTCTGACTCTTATGAGATATTAATTCATCCTGAGGCTTCAGTTTGAGGTTTTCTGATGGGTCCTTACTTGTCTGCTGGGACATCTTATGCTTCCTAGTAGGCTCCAGTTGTTATCCAATTGGGATGACAATATTGACCAAGGGTTGGCCTCTAGTAGGGTGTTTTCTGTGGTTTCATCTTCTTCTTCTTCTCACCTAGGGTGGGGAAGGGATGTTTTCGTGTTCTCCTTAGTTGGAGGTACCTCAGTATCTGTAAAGAGCTTGTGGGTCCTTATTTTTCTTGCCTCGTAGGGTTTTTTGAATGCTGTGGGTCAGAGTGTTTCTTCCCTTGAGGAGTATTCCTTCTTATGGAAGGCTGCAGTGTAGGGGTCCTTGGACACGAGCATAAGGTTCCTGTCATGGTTCAGGGTAGCATGCTAATTTTTTGTTAGCGGTCAGAGTTCTACTCTGGGGCTTTGATGCCTCGTAGATCCGTACTTTTTTTCTTCCAAGGGTCTGAGTCTCTTGTCTACAAAAGGTCCTTCACTAGCCTTGGGGCTGGGACCGTTATCCTGGAAGGAAGGTCGGGGATCAGTCTTCTTTGCAGCAGGGACCGTTTACCTTTAGGAATCTGTCCTCACCTTTGTTGGGGGGACCCTTAGTGCCCATCTCTCTACCGGCGGCGGCTGTTGCTGGGATGGATTGCTCCTTGGATTCCGTGATTTTCTGGTTGGGAGCTGTTGTCTAGATTTTTCAGCCCTTTAAGTGGGATGAGTCCCACGATGACTTAAGATGGCTTTGTTGCCTGTGGGGGGTCATCATGAGTTTGCCATAGGGTGGCTCTGTGCCCTCTTGGAGAGCTCTTTTTAAGATGCTGGGATGATTTTCCTGTCTCTGCTTGTCTATGCTTAACCTGACGGGTCTGGTCTTGCCTAAGTTACAAGAGGGAACTTGCGGGTATTCTGGAACACCATAGTTTGTATGATGCTGTGTCAGGGATGAAGGTGGCCTTCCGGTCATCTTAGTGACGTTTTCTCCTGACTATGGACTTATCTTCTAGTCCGTGTCCTCCTAAGGAGTTTGTTCCCTGGACAGTGGGCCTGCAGTGACCTCCGGTTGCTTTATGTTAATTGATCTTTTGCTCAGCAGACTCTGGGTCTTATGCTCAGCAGACTCTGGGTCTCAGTGGACTCTAGCAAGGCTTTGCAGGTTGTGTAACCCAGACTCCGGTTTTTCCATTGTCATTATAGTTTTTGTAGGGTGTCGAGTAATTTCAGGCTGTGATGCCTTTTGAAGGAGCCACCTTTTTAGTACCCACCCTTGGTTTGCATTCAGTCTCCTACTGTTCCTTATTCCCTTGGCAGAATGACTGGGGGATGAGGGAAGTGGGGGAGGTATTTGAAGCCTTTGGCTGGGGTGTCTTTGCCTCCTCCTGGTGGCCAGATTCTGAATTCCCAAAATTATGAATGTAGCTGTGGACTCTTCCTGTCAGAAGATTTTTTCTTTTTATCAGGTTAGAATAATTTATGTTTTTATTATGTGTTTTAATGTGCAATCAAAATCACATATGGCACACTAGATGATGATGATCTCCGTGAGCATACATATGCATGCCTGTTTCTGATTGGCTGATTTTAAGGATTTTTAATTTGCCTTCTTTTGTGTGCAGATTAATTTTAGAAACTATGCATTTTTAGATTTGAATTACAGAAGACTGACAAATCCTACAATTTTACATACCTTCAGCAGAGAATGAAACCTCTGTTATAACCTTTTGCATTATGAGAAATAAAAGTTTAATATTTATTTTTTTCAATATTTAAACTACTATAATTTAATACAAAAATCTCCAGGTAATCTTTGCTTTGAATACATCATCAAGTATAGCAGTTTTTTTTAGTCTTTAATGTCCCTTTAACTGTAGTATAGTCTAAATATCATTTATATCAAGATCCTCAACCAGGGGTCAGGGCTGGTGTATGACTGCATATGGCACAGAACCCGAGCCAGGCATTACAGATCATACACAGTTTATATCATTTGAGCTATATAATTTCTCCTCATTAAGCAGAATATTAAATAGGATAATGTGTTACAGTTGTGCTCATAAGTTTACATACCCTGGCAGAATTTATGATTTCTTGGCCATTTTTCAGAGAATATGAATGATAACACAAAAACTTTTCTTTCACTCATGGTTAGTGTTTGGCTTTTTAAGTCATAATGACATCAGAAACTACCCAAATGACCCTGATCAAAAGTTTACATACCCTGGTGATTTTGGCCTGATAACATGCACACAAGTTGACACAAAGGGGTTTGAATGGCTATTAAAGGTAACCATCCTCACCTGTGATCTGTTTGCTTGTAATTAGTGTGTGTGTATAAAAGGTCAATGAGTTTCTGGACTCCTGACAGACCCTTGCATCTTTTATCTAGTGCTGTTTCTGGATTCTGAGTCACGGCGAAAGAAAAAGAATTGTCAAAGGATCTGCAGGAAAAAGGTAGTTGAACTGTATAAAAGAGGAATGGGATATAAAAAGATATCCAAGGATTTGAGAATGCAAATCAACAGTGTTCAAACTCTAATAAAGAAGTGGAAAATGATGGGTTTTGTTGAAACCAAACCATGGTCGGGTAGACCAACTAAAATTTCAGCCACAACTGCCAGGAAAATTGTTTGGGATCCAAAGACAAACCCACAAATAACTTCAGGTGAAATACAGGACATGTGGTGTGGCTGTTTCAAGATGCACAATAAGGAGGCACTTGAAGAAAGATGGAAAGGAATATAAAAATATATCCAAGGAATTGAGAATTCAAATCAGCAGTGTTCAAACTCTAATCAAGAAGTGGAAAATTAGGCGTTCTGTTTGATAACATACTGCATTCATCTTGCCATTAATTCTGACCAAATTTCCTGTGCCTTTGTAGCTCACACATCCCCACAACATCAGCGATCCAGCTCTGTGTTGCACAGTAGGAATGGTGTACCTTTCATCATAGGCCTTGTTGACTCCTCTCCAAATGTAGCGTTTATGGTTGTAGCCAAAAAGCTCAGTTTTGATCTCATCACTCCAAATGACTTTGTGCCAGAAGGTTTGAGGCTTGTCTCTGTGCTGTTTGGCATATTGTAAGCGGGATACTTTGTGGCATTTGCGTAGTAATTGCTTTCTTCTGGCGACTCGACCATGCAGCCCATCTTTCTTCAAGTGCCTCCTTATTGTGCATCTTGAAACAGCCACACCACATGTCCTGTATTTCACCTGAAGTTATTTGTGGGTTTGTCTTTGCATCCCGAACAATTTTCCTGGCAGTTGTGGCTGAAATTTTAGTTGGTCTACCTGACCGTGGTTTGGTTTCAACAAAACCCCTCATTTTCTACTTCTTTATTAGAGTTTGAACACTGTTGATTTGCATTCTCAATTCCTTGGATATCTTTTTATATCCCTTTCCTGTTTTATACAGTTCAACTACCTTTTCCCACAGATCCTTTGACAATTCTTTTGCTTTCCCCATGACTCAGAATCCAGAATCGTCAGTGCAGCACTGGATGAAAGATGCAAGGGTCTGTCAGGAGTCCAGAAACTCATTGGCCTTTTATACACACACACTAATTACAAGAAAACAGATAGATCACAGGTGAGGATGGTTACCTTTTAATAGTCATTTAAACCCCTTTGTGTCAACTTGTGTGCATGTTATGAGGCCAAAATCACTAGGGTATGTAAACTTTTGATCAGGGTCATTTGTGTAGTTTCTGTTGTCATTATGATTTAAAAAGAGTAAACACAGTTGATTGATAATAAATGGAGAGAGAGAGAGAGAGACTGACTCTTGAAAACTTGTCTTTCTTTCATAAGGTGGTGAAAAAAAAACCTTTATGGGCTATATAAATAGATAATCTACAAAACATTTATGCAAAGAAAAAATGAGTGTATAATGTCCCTTTAAGAGCTTTTATCCCTCCCACTTCCTAATTCCCCTCAGGGACACAACACCCAACATTTTTCTTTCATTATTTCTTTCATTCAGATACAATCTACTTGACAATAGAAATATAATTTATGCTTACCTGATAAATTCATTTCTCCTGTGGTGTAGTCAGTCCACGGGTCATCCATTACTTATGGGATTATATCTCCTCCCTAACAGGAAGTGCAAGAGGATCACCCAAGCAGAGCTGCTATATAGCTCCTCCCCTCTACGTCATATCCAGTCATTCGACCGAAACCATACGAGAAAGGAGAAACTATAGGGTGCAGTGGTGACTGGAGTTTAATTAAAATTTAGACCTGCCGTAAAAAACAGGACGGGCCGTGGACTGACTACACCACAGGAGAAATGAATTTATCAGGTAAGCATAAATTATATCTTCTCCTGTTAAGTGTAGTCAGTCCACGGGTCATCCATTACTTATGGGATACCAATACCAAAGCTAAAAGTACACGGATGACGGGAGGGACAGGCAGGATCTTTACACGGAAGGAACCACTGCCTGTAGAACCTTTCTCCCAAAAACAGCCTCCGAAGAAGCAAAAGTGTCAAATTTGTAAAATTTTGAAAAAGTGTGAAGTGAAGACCAAGTTGCAGCCTTGCAAATCTGTTCAACAGAGGCCTCATTCTTAAAGGCCCAAGTGGAAGCCACAGCTCTAGTAGAATGAGCTGTAATCCTTTCAGGAGGCTGCTGTCCAGCAGTCTCATAGGCTAAACGTATTATGCTACGAAGCCAAAAAGAGAGAGAGGTAGCCGAAGCTTTTTGACCTCTCCTCTGTCCAGAATAAACGACAAACAGGGAAGAAGTTTGACGAAAATCTTTAGTTGCCTGCAAATAAAATTTCAGGGCACGGACGACGTCCAGATTGTGCAAAAGTCGTTTCTTCTTTGAAGAAGGGTTAGGGCACAATGATGGAACAACAATCTCTTGATTGATATTCTTGTTAGTGACTACCTTAGGTAAGAACCCAGGTTTAGTACGCAGAACTACCTTGTCTGAATGAAAAATCAGATAAGGAGAATCACAATGTAAGGCTGATAACTCAGAGACTCTTCGAGCCGAGGAAATAGCCATTAAAAACAGAACTTTCCAAGATAACCGCTTGATATCGATGGAATGAAGGGGTTCAAACGGAACACCTTGCAGAACGTTAAGAACTAAGTTTAAGCTCCACGGCGGAGCAACAGTCTTAAACACAGGCTTAATCCTAGTCAAAGCCTGACAAAAAGCCTGAACGTCTGGAACTTCTGCCAGATGTTTGTGTAAAAGGATAGACAGAGCTGAAATCTGTCCCTTTAACGAACTAGCAGATAAACCCTTTTCTAAACCTTCTTGTAGAAAAGACAATATCCTAGGAATCCTAACCTTACTCCATGAGTAACTCTTGGATTCGCACCAATATAAGTATTTACGCCATATTTTATGGTAAATTTTCCTGGTAACAGGTTTCCTAGCCTGTATTAAGGTATCAATCACTGACTCCGAGAATCCACGCTTTGATAGAATCAAGCGTTTAATCTCCATGCAGTCAGCCTCAGAGAAATTAGATTTGGATGTTTGAAAGGACCCTGAATCAGAAGGTCCTGTCTCAGAGGCAGAGACCATGGTGGACAGGACGACATGTCCACTAGATCTGCATACCAGGTCCTGCGTGGCCACGCAGGCGCTATTAGAATCACCGATGCTCTCTCCTGTTTGATCCTGGCAATCAATCGAGGAAGCATCGGGAAAGGTGGAAACACATAAGCCATGTTGAAGACCCAAGATGCTGTCAGAGCATCTATCAGTACCGCTCCCGGGTCCCTGGACCTGGATCCGTAACAAGGAAGCTTGGCGTTCTGGCGAGATGCCATGAGATCCAGATCTGGTTTGCCCCAAAGATGAAGCAGTTGGGCAAACACCTCCGGATGAAGTTCCCACTCCCCCGGATGAAAGGTCTGGCGACTTAGAAAATCCGCCTCCCAGTTCTCCATGCCTGGGATGTGGATTGCTGACAGGTGGCAAGAGTGAGACTCTGCCCAGCGAATTATCTTTGAGACTTCCATCATCGCTAGGGAACTCCTTGTTCCTCCTTGATGGTTGATGTAAACCACAGTCGTGATGTTGTCCGACTGAAACCTGATGAACCTCAGAGTTACTGAGGCCAAGCCAGAAGAGAATTCCAGAATGTTTATTGGAAGGAGTCTCTCCTCCTGAGTCCATGATCCCTGAGCCTTCAGGGAATTCCAGACTGCGCCCCAACCTAAACGGATGGCGTCCGTTGTTACAATCGTCCAATCTGGCCTGCGGAAGGGCATCCCCTTGGACAGATGTGTCCGAGAAAGCCACCATAGAAGAGAATCTCTGGTCTCTTGATCCAGATTTAGCAGAGGGGACAAATCTGAGTAATCCCCATTCCACTGACTTAGCATGCACAATTGCAGCGGTCTGAGATGCAGGCGCACAAATGGTACTATGTCCATTGCCGCTACCATTAAGCCGATTACCTCCATGCACTGAGCCACTGACGGGTGTTGAATGGAATGAAGGACACGGCAAGCATTTAGAAGTTTTGATAACCTGTCCTCCGTCAGGTAAATTTTCATTTCTACAGAATCTATAAGAGTCCCTAGAAAGGGAAGTCTTGTGAGTGGCAAGAGAACTCTTTTCTACGTTCACCTTCCACCCATGCGACCTTAGAAATGCCAGAACTAACTCTGTATGAGACTTGGCAGTTTGGAAACTTGACGCTTGTATCAGAATGTCGTCTAGGTACGGAGCTACCGCTATGCCTCGCGGTCTTAGTACCGCCAGAAGAGAGCCCAGAACCTTTGTAAAGATTCTTGGAGCCGTAGCTAACCCGAAGGGAAGAGCTACAAACTGGTAATGCCTGTTTAGGAAGGCAAATCTTAGATACCGGTAATGATCCTTGTGAATCGGTATGTGAAGGTAGGCATCCTTTAAATCCACTGTGGTCATGTACTGACCCTCTTGGATCATGGGTAAGATGGTTCGAATAGTTTCCATTTTGAACGATGGAACTCTTAGGAATTTGTTTAGGATCTTTAAGTCCAAGATTGGTCTGAAGGTTCCCTCTTTTTTGGGAACCACAAACAGATTTGAATAGAATCCTTGCCCGTGTTCCTACCGCGGAACTGGGTGGATCACTCCCATTAGTAAGAGGTCTTGTACACAGCGTAGAAACGCCTCTTTCTTTATCTGGTTTGCTGATAACCTTGAAAGATGAAATCTCCCTTGTGGAGGAGAAGCTTTGAAGTCCAGAAGATATCCCTGAGATATGATCTCCAACGCCCAGGGATCCTGGACATCTCTTGCCCAAGCCTGGGCGAAGAGAGAAAGTCTGCCCCCCACTAGATCCGTTTCCGGATCGGGGGCCCTCACTTCATGCTGTCTTAGGGGCAGCAGCAGGTTTTCTGGCCTGCTTGCCCTTGTTCCAGGACTGGTTAGGTTTCCAGTCCTGTCTGTAGCGAGCAACAGTTCCTTCCTGTCTTGGAGCGGAGGAAGTTGATGCTGCTCCTGCCTTGAAGTTACGAAAGGCACGAAAATTAGACTGTTTAGCCTTTGGTTTGGCCCTGTCTTGAGGCAGGGCATGGCCCTTACCTCCAGTAATGTCAGCGATAATTTCTTTCAAGCCGGGCCCGAATAATGTCTGCCCTTTGAAAGGAATATTAAGCAATTTAGATTTAGAAGTCACATCAGCTGACCAGGATTTAAGCCACAGCGCTCTACGCGCTTGAATGGCGAATCCGGAGTTCTTAGCCGTAAGTTTGGTTAAGTGTACTACGGCATCAGAAATAAATGAATTGGCTAGCTTAAGGGCTTTAAGCTTGTTCATAATCTCATCCAATGGAGCTGTGCTAAGGGTCTCTTCCAGAGACTCAAACCAGAATGCCGCCGCAGCAGTGACAGGCGCGATGCATGCAAGGGGTTGTAATATAAAACCTTGCTGAACAAACATTTTCTTAAGGTAACCCTCTAACTTTTTATCCATTGGATCTGAAAAAGCACTGCTATCCTCCACCGGGATAGTGGTGCGCTTAGCCAGAGTAGAAACTGCTCCTTCCACCTTAGGGACCGTCTGCCATAGGTTCCGTGTGGTGGCGTCTATTGGAAACATTTTTCTAAATATAGGAGGGGGTGAAAAGGGCACACCGGGTCTATCCCACTCCTTGTTAACAATTTCTGTAAGCCTTTTAGGTATAGGAAAAACGTCAGTACACGCCGGTACCGCAAAATATTTATCCAGCCTACATACTTTCTCTGGAATTGCAACCGTGTTACAATCATTCAGAGCCGCTAATACCTCCCCTAGTAATACACGGAGGTTCTCAAGCTTAAATTTAAAATTTGAAATGTCTGAATCCAGTTTACTTGGATCAGATCCGTCACCCACAGAATGAAGCTCTCCGTCCTCATGTTCTGCAAATTGTGACGCAGTATCAGACATGGCTCTATTATTATCAGCGCACTCTGTTCTTACCCCAGAGTGATCGCGTTTACCTCTTAATTCTGGCAATTTAGATAGTACTTCAAATTTCTATTGGGCTCCACATTGGCCTTTAAACATAATGAACAAACAGATTCATTTGTGTCAGACATGTTTAAACAGACTAGCAATAACACTAGCAAGCTTGGAAAAAAAAAACTTTTAAATAAATTTACAAGCTATATAAAAAACGCTACTGCGCTTTTAAGAAAACATACAAATGTGACACAGTTGAATTAACAATGAACCAAATATGTTAAAACAACCAAATTTTAACAGAAAATGTATAAAGTTAGCAGAGGATTGCACCCACCAGCAAAAGGATGATTAACCCCTTAATACCCAAAACGGATAACAGTTGAAATAATAAACGTTTTTATCACAGTCAAACACACTGTCACAGGTTTGCTGTGACTGATTACCTCCCTCAAAACTAGTTTTGGAGACCCCTGGGCTCTGTAGAGACGTCCTGGATCATGGAGGAAGAAATAGGAAGACTGTGACTAAATTTTTACTGCGCAATAAAGCGCTAAAATAGGCCCCTCCCGCTCATATTACAACAGTGGGGAAGCTCAGTAAACTGTTTTTATTCAGAAAAAAATGACAGCCATGTGGTAAAAATCATGCCCATAAAGTTTTATCACCAAGTACCTCAGAAAAAACGATTAACATGCCAGTAAACGTTTTAAAAATTGAAAATTATGAAGTGTTATTAATAAGCCTGCTGCTAGTCGCTTTCACTGCAGTGCAGGCTCAAATATTATTTTAATATTGACAGTATTTTCTTAGTGAAATTCCATTCCCCAGAAATACCTCAGAGTATACATACATACATATCAGCCTGATACCAGTCGCTACTACTGCATTTAAGGCTGCACTTACATTACATCGGTATTAGCAGTATTTTCTCAGTCAATTCCATTCCTTAGAAAATAATTTACTGCACATACCTCCTTGCAGGTGGGCCCTGCATGCTATCCCCTGTTCTGAAGTTACCTCACTCCTCAGAATGGCCGAGAACAGCAAGTGGATCTTAGTTACGACCGCTAAGATCATAGACAAACTCAGGTAGATTCTTCTTCTAATGCTGCCTGAGAACAAACAACACACTCCGGTGCCGTTTAAAATAACAAACTTTTGATTGAAGAAATAAAAACTAAGTTTAACACACCACAGTCCTCTCACACGTCCTATCTTTAGTTAGGTGCAAGAGAATGACTGGATATGACGTAGAGGGGAGGAGCTATATAGCAGCTCTGCTTGGGTGATCCTCTTGCACTTCCTGTTAGGGAGGAGATATAATCCCATAAGTAATGGATGACCCGTGGACTGACTACACTTAACAGGAGAAATATATATATATATATATATATTTATATATATATATAAAGCGCTGCGGAATCTGTTGGCGCTCTACAAATACCTGATAATATATATATATATATATATATATATATATATATATACTGACCATATTGCTGCTTTAAAAAGGGACATGTAAAATACATATGTCAGGGTTCTTATAACAGAACATTATTCAAAGCATTTCTTTAAACAGGCCGGACATATGTATTTTTCATATATGTCCCTTTTTAAAGCGGCAATATGGTCAATATATATATAATGTGTTTGCATATTCCATTGGTCAAGTAGATTGTAGTAGCAGTACAAAAAAATAATTAAAACAAATAATGATATATATATATACATACATACATACATACATACATACATACATACAAAGCCAGGTTTTTGATGTGTAATGGAGAGATTGAGTGTGTGCAGGAAAGTGTACAATTGTGGGTAGTGTGATATTCTTTAGCTAGATCTGGGTACAGAGATGCAGATTTTCCTGTGCAGGGAGGCTGGTACAGTGCCAGGTTCCAGCTAGCTGTGGTGTACCGCTCTTACCACACAGGAAGCTGTAGCTATGTACAAACCCTCGATGTTGGATCATTTCTGTGCTAGTAGTTCATGCTTCCTGGAGACCTTTTACCACTTTTCTCACTTTTTTAAGTCTTTCATTGTTATGTTATTCCCTTTTGTCAGGGACAGATACACTAATGTTCCAATTAAAAATAAATAAATCTTAAGCTGTTATCACCACAATTAAAGGGACAGTGAAGTCAAAATTTAAACTTTCATGATTTGAATAGACAACTTTCCAATTAACTTATATTATCTTATTAAATATTTGTTGTTCTTTTTGTATGCTTTGTTAAAGAGTATTCCTAGGTAGGCTCATGAGCAGTACTGTACTACTGGGAGCCAGTCATGTATTTCTACTCTGGAGCCTGCTCCTTAACAAAGAATACAGAGAGACTGAAGCAAATTTGATAAGACGTATATAAGAAAGCTGTTATAAAAATACATGCTTTATCTGAAATCATTAAAGTTTCATTTTGACTTTACTGTCCCTTTAAATCTCACCATCTAGTACTGCATTAAAAAATAAATAAATCATGTTGTAATAAAATGTAATCAGATTGAGAGATTGTTTTTATGTGGGTTTGTAACATTTGAGAACAAAATATTTTGCCATGTCTGGTCCTTATTGTGTTAAAGGTGAAATAGATGTCTGTGCTATTTGATAATCAGGTTGCTTAAATTAACAAAATAATTGTTTTACCAAAAAATATTAGAAAATCATCATAAGCTGTTAAAAGCAGCAGTAATATTTAATGGCAACAGATTGTAAAAGTAAATGAGAAGACGAATGAAATCTCTATAGAGGCCTAGTGTTCCAGTCTTTCTCTTTTTTTCCGGTTGCGTAGCGCTACAAGATCTTCACAATACTACTAAATGAGTATTGGTGCTTCTCTGTAGTTGTAAACCACTTAGTTCTCTCTGCACAGATATCATTTTTGTTGCAATTTTTCTTCTTCTCGCGTTTTGTGATCTATAAAATGTGTTTCATTCTCTATCCTTTGTTGAAGAGTAAACTTTGGTAGGCTAAGGAGCAGCAGTGAACTATTGGCAGCTAGCAGGTGATTGGTGGCTCCACATATATTTTTTTTTGTCATTGGCTCACCAGTTGTGTTCAGTTAGACCCGGCAGTGCATTGCTGCACCTAAGCCTCGTCTTCAACAAGAGAACAAAGCAAATTTAATAACAGTAAATTTGAATTTTCTTTTGAAAGGGATAGAAAGGTCAAAACTGAAATGTGCATAAGCGTGTTATAAGAATACATTTTTGCAATATACTTCCATTATGAAAAATGCTTCTAGTAAATGTTATTACTGTTATTCTGCGGCATACGCACATATCCTGTGAGGGCCTGTGCACCAGTATTCAGATAGCTGGCGGTGGTTTGTATTGTGTATGTGAAGACTTAATGTGTGTCATAGAAGCCACTGCTGACCCTCTGAGAAAGGAATACTGGTGCACAGGCCCTCACAGGATATGTGCATTTGCCGCAAAAAAACGGTAATAACGTTTTACTAGAAGCATTTTTGCTAATGAGTATATTGCAAACATGCTACTATTTCACATTGAAATGCACAACTTTGATCTTTCATTAAAATTAAGTTTTAACCCTAAATGTTGTCCGATGTTTATTTTTTCAAACTTTATTTAAAATATATATATATATATTTTTAAGCTTCAAACATTTAAATTAGCTACATACTTGCAAGTGCAGATTGTAACACCCCCTACCCAGTTACACAGAAAAAGATTAGTCCTATCTGTTAGAAGCATTGTGCTTAGTGATTCACACAAGTTTTCAGTGATTTCAAATTCTAGGTCATTTCAAGGCATTAAAATAAAAAAACATAATTTATGTAAGAACTTGCCTAATAAATTCATTTCTTTCATATTGGCAAGAGTGCATAAGCTAGTAACGTATGGGATATACAATCCTACTAGGAGGGGCAAAGTTTCCCAAACCTCAAAATGCCTATAAATACACCCCTCACCACACCCACACTTCAGTTTAACGAATAGCCAAGTACTGGGGTGATAAAGAAAGGAGTAAAAAGCATTAACAAAGGAATTTGGAAATAATTGTGCTTTATACAAAAAAAATCATAACCACCATAAAAAGGGTGGGCATCCTGGACTCTTGCCAATATGAAAGAAATTAATTTATCAGGTAAGTTCTTACATAAATTATGTTTTCTTTCATGTAATTGGCAAGAGTTCATGAGCTAGTGATGTATGGGATATCAATACCCAAGATGTGGAACTCTACACAAGAGTCACTAGAGAGGGAAGGATAAAAATAAAAACAGTCATTTTTCGCTGAAAAAAATAGTCCACAATCCAAAATATAAGTTAATTCTCATGAAATGAAAAGAAAAAAATGAAAACCTAAGCAGAAGAATCAAACTGAAACAGCTGCCTGAAGAACTTTTCTACCAAAAACTGCTTCTGAAAGAAGCAAATACATCAAAACGGTAGAATTTACTAAATGTATGCAAAGAAGACCAAGTTGCTGCTTTGCAAATCTGATCAACTGAAGCTTCATTCTTAAAAAGCCCACGAAGTGGAGACTGATCTAGTAGAATGAGCTGTAATTCTCTGAGGCGGGGCTTGACCCGACTCCAAATAAGCTTGATGAATCAAAAGCTTTAACCACGATGCCAAGGAAACGGCAAAAGCCTTCTGACCTTTCCTAGAACCAGAAAAGATAACAAATAGACTAGAAGTCTTCCTGAAATCTTTAGTAGCTTCAACATAATATTTCAAAGCTCTTACCACATCCAAAGAATGGTAAGGATTTCTCCAAACAATTCTTATGATTAGGACACAAGGAAGGGACAACAATTTCTCTATTAATGTTGTTAGAATTCACAACCTTAGGTAAGAATTTAAATGAAGTCCACAAAACCGCCTTATCCTGATGAAAAATCAGAAAAGGAGATTCACAAGAAAGAGCATATAATTCAGAAACTCTTCTATCAGAAGAGATGGCCAAAAGGAACAACACTTTCCAAGAAAGTAGTTTAATGTCCAAAGAATGCATAGGCTTAAATGGAGGAGCCTGTAAAGCCTTCAAAACCAAATTAAGACTCCAAAGAGGAGAGATTGATTTAATGACAGGCTTGATACGAACTAAAGCCTGTACAAAACAGTGAATATCAGGAAGCTTAGCAATCTTTCTGTGAAATAAGACAGAAAGAGCAGAGATTTGTCCCTTCAAGGAACTTGCAGACAAACCCTTATCCAAACCATCCTGTAGAAACTGTAAAATTCTAGGAATTCTGAAAGAATGCCAAGAGAATTTATGAGAAGAACGCCAAGAAATATGTCTTCCAAACTCGATAATCTTTCTAGAAACAGATTTACGAGCCTGTAACATAGTATTAATCACTGAGTCAGAGAAACCTTTGACTAAGCAAATCAATTTCCATACCTTCAAATTTAATGATTTGAGATCCTGATGGAAAAACCCGACCTTGAGACAGAAGGTTCGGCCTTAATGGAAGAGGCCAAGGTTGGCAACTGGACATCCGAACAAGATCCACATACCAAAACCTGTGAGGCCATGCTGGAGCTGCCAGCAATACAAACAATTGTTCCATGATGATTTTGGAGATCACTCTTTGAAGAAGAACTAGAGGCGGGAAAATATAAGCAGGTTGGTAACACCAAGGAAGTGTCAACGCATCCACTGCTTCTGTCTGAAGATCCCTGGACCTGGACAGGTACCTGGGAAGTTTCTTGTTTAGATGAGAAGCCATCAGATCGATTTCTGGAAGACCCCACATCTGAACAATCTGAGAAAACACATCTGGATGGAGGAACCACTCCCCTGGATGTAAAATCTGACGGCTGAGATAATCCGCTTTCCAATGGTCTATACCTGGGATATGTACTGCAGAAATTAGACAAGAGCTGGATTCCGCCAAGGAAAGTATTAAAGATACTTCTTTCATAGCTAGGGGACTGTGAGTTCCACCCTGATGATGGACATATGCCACAGCTGTGATATTGTCTGTCTGAAAGCAAATGGGCTCGCGACAGATGCTGCAGTCATGAGACCTAAAACTTCCATGCACATAGCTACTGAAAGGAATGACTGAGACTGAAGGTTCCGACAAGCTGAAACCAATTTTATCGTCTCTTGTCCGTTAGAGACAGAGTCATGGACACTGAATCTATCTGGAAACCTAAAAAGGTGACCCTTGTCTTAGGAATCAAGGAACTTTTTGTTAAATTGATCCTCCAACCATGTCTTTTAAAAAACCGCACTAGTTGATTTGTGTGAGATTCTGCAGAATGTAAAGACTGAGCTAGTACCAAGATATCGTCCAAATAAGGAAACACCCCAATACCACGTTCTCTGATTACAGAGAGTAGGGCACCGAGAACCTTTGAAAAGATTCTTGGAGCTGTCGCTAGGCCAAAAGGAAGAGCAACAAATTGGTAATGCTTGTCTAGAAAAGAGAATCTCAGAAACTGATAATGATTTGGATGAATCGGAATATGAAGATATGCATCCTGTAAGTCTATTGTGGACATACAATGCCCTTGCTGAACAAAAGGCAGAATAGTCCTTATTGTCACCATTTTGAAAGTTGGTACTCTTGCATAACGATTCAAAATTTTTAGATCCAGAACTGGTCTGAATGAATTTTCTTTCTTTGGGACAATGAATAGATTTGAATAAAATCCCAGACCCTGGTCTTGAAAAGGAACTGGCATGATTACCCCTGATAACTCCAGGTCTTAAACACACTTCAGGAAAGCCTGAGCCTTTACTGGGTTTGCTGGAATTCGTGAAAGAAAAAATCTTCTCACAGGCGGTCTTACTCTGAATCCTATTCTGTACCCCTGAGAGACAATACTCTGAATCTATTGATTTTTAACTGAATTAGTCCAAGCATCTTTGAAAAATCTTAATCTGCCCCCTACCAGCTGAGCTGGAATGAGGGCCGCACCTTCATGCGGACTTGGAGGCTGGCTTTGATCTCTTAAATGGCTTGGATTTATTCCAATTTGAGGAAGGCTTAGAAGCTTTAGATTTACCCTTAGGTCTTTTATCCTGAGGCAAAAAGCTCCCTTCCTCCCAGTGACAGTTGAAGTTATTGAATCCAACTGAGAACCAAATAATTTATTACCTTGAAAAGAAAGAGATAGCAATCTGGACTTAGAAGTCATGTCAGCATTCCAAGATTTAAGCCACAAAGCTCTTCTAGCTAAAATAGCTAAAGACATAGATTTAACATCAATTTTGAAGATATAAAAAATGGCATCACAAATAAAATTATTGGCATGTTGAATCAAGTTAACAATGCTAGACAATTCAGGATTCAATACTTGTTGCGCTAAAGTCTCTAACCAAAAAGTTGAAGCAGCTGCAACATCAGCCAAAGAAATTGCAGGCCTGAGAAGATGACCTGAATATAAATAGGCTTTCCTTAGATAAGATTCAAGTTTCCTATCTAAAGGGTCTTTAAAAGAAGTACTATCTTTTATAGGAATAGTAGTACGTTTAGCAAGAGTAGAGATAGCCCCATCAACTTTGGGGATCTTTTCCCAGAACTCTAAAGTAACTGCTGGCAAAGGATGCAATTTTTTAAACCTTGAAGAAGGAATAAAAGAAGTACCAGGCCTATTCCATTCCTTAGAAATCATATTAGAAATAGCATCAGGAACTGGAAAAACCTCTGGAGTAACCACAGAAGGTTTATAAACAGAATTTAAACGTTTACTAGTTTTAATATCAAGAGGACTAGTTTCCTCCATATTCAAAGTAATCAACACTTCTTTTAACAAATAACGAATATACTCCATTTTAAATAAATATGATTTGTCAGTGTCAATATCTGAGGTAGGATCTTCTAAACCAGAAGCAGCCTAATAATTCAGCATGTTGCCGGTCATTTGAAATTTCATCAACTGAATGAGACGTTTTAAAAAGACCTTTTACGTTTATTAGAAGGCAAGATGGCAGACAAAGCCTTCTGAATAGAATCCGAAATAAATTCTTTTAAATTTACAGGTATATCTTGTGCATTAGATGTTGAGGGAACAGCAACAGGTAATGAACTACTACTGATGGATACATTCTCTGCATGTAAAAGTTTATCATGACAACTATTACAAACCACAGCTGGAGGTATAACCTCCACAAATTCACACCAATGCACTTAGCTTTGGTAGAACTGCTATCAGGCAGCAGGGTTCCAACAGTGATTTCTGAGACAGGATCAGATTGAGACATCTTGCAAATGTAAGAGAAAAAAAAAAACAACATATAAAGCAAAATTATCAATTTCCTTATATGGCAGTTTCAGGAATGGGGAAAAATGCAAACAGCATAGCCCTCTGATAGAGAAAAAGGCAAGAGGCATATAGGAATGGGGTCTTAAATAATGAAAATATTTGGCGCCAAGTATGACGCACACAAACAGAAAAATATTTTTTGGCGCCAAAAACGTCTGGAAATGACACACTTGTCACAGAGGACCTTGTGAAAGACTTAGCGTCAACAAAGACGCCGGAAATGACGAATTTGCGTCAACGAATGTAACTTTGCGCCAAAAAAATCTCGAGCCAAGAATGACGCAATAAACTTTGGCATTTTGCGCCCTTGCAAGCCTAATTCTGCCCGCGAATTTAAAAGATAGTCAATTTGAAAAAAGAGACTAAACCCCAGGTAAGAAATACATTTTCCTAAAAAATGCATTTCCCAGATATGAAACTGACAGTCTGCAAAAGGAAAAAATACTGAAAACCTGAATCATGGCAAATATAAGTACAATACATATATTTAGAACTTTATATAAAAACATAAAGTGCCAAACCATAGCTGAGAGTGTCTTAAGTAATGAAAACATACCAAAAGACACCCATCCACATATAGCAGATAGCCAAACCAGTACTAAAACAGTTATCAGTAGAGGTAATGGAATATGAGAGTATATCGTTGATCTGAAAAGGGAGGTAGGAGATTAATCTCTACGACCAATAACAGAGAACCTATGAAATAGATCCCCGTGAGGAAAACCATTGCATTCAATAAGTGATACTCCCTTCACGTCCATCTGACATTCGCTGTACTCTGAGAGGAATCGGGCTTCAACAATGCTGAGAAGCGCATATCAACATAGAAATCTTAGCACAAACTTACTTCACCACCTCAATAGGAGGCAAAGTTTGTAAAACTGAATTGTGGGTGTGGTGAGGGGTGTATTTATAGGCATTTTGAGGTTTGGGAAACTTTGCCCCTCCTGGTAGGATTGTATATCCCATATGTCACTAGCTCATGGACTCTTGCCAATTACATGAAAGAAAAGCGGTTTTGTATCAGTTTTGTTTTTTCTGCTTTACATGTACAATGCATGTTTTGTCTAGATTTTTCCAGGACACTGGGAGATCCTTGGTATTCCCCCTGTAGTATTATATACATATCATATTAGCCTCATCTCTGATAGGCCCTTTTAACAGCAATGGCATACAAGTCCCCTTTTACTTTGAGTAATAGAATTGATCACATAATTAAAGGGACATGAAACCCAAACATTTTCTTTCATCATTCAGATAGAGAAAACTATTTAAAAAAAAAAAGAAAAAAGTTTTCAGTTTACTTCTGTTATCAAATGTGCTTCATTCTCTTGTTATTTTTTGTTGAAGAGATAGATAGGTCTTGTTCACACATCGTGAGCGCTACACGTCAGGACATATTGCTGTCATCTAGTGCGCTTGCTAATTTATAACATTGTTGCAAAACTGCTGCCATATAGTGTTCTTGCTAATTTATAACATTGTTGCAAAACTGCTGCCATATAGTGTTCTTGCTAATTTATAACATTGTTGCAAAACTGTTGCCATATAATACTGTAGACACGTGCACACTCATGAGCTTACATCCCTGCTTTTCAACAAAGGATAACAAGAGGACAAATACATTTTAATAATAGAAGTAAGTTGTTTAAAACTGTATGTTCTATCTGAATCATGAAAGAGAAAAGTTCTGTGTTTTTTGTCCCTTTAAGTGGATATACTCCACAAGCTGATAGGTACAATATCAGTGCTTACAATGCAGAAATCTGTCATTAGTACCTTTTTTGTTTTTTTATTTATTTAGCTTTGTTGATTCATTAAAAAATTACATAACACAAATGTTTCACATGTGACTTTTCCTGATAATTACTGATATTATTTTCCTTGTATACATTGATAAAATGTTTAGTTGTGAGGGGCATAAGATGCTCCCCTTAAAAGAACAAATGAATATTACTTTGTGAGGTTATGATATTTTCTATGTCTGCTAAAACTTTTGATGTGGCTATACCACATTGTTTTTTACTGTAATTTAAAATTCAATTAAATAATCAGTACTCCTCCTTGTAACTGTCCCAGAATGTAGCAGTTTGTGTGCTGGGAATGTTGCTTATTTGTAATCTCATTGTATGTTCCAGATGATTTATATGAACCACATTGCACAACAAATGGGTCTCTGGCTTTCATTATAAGCCTTATTACAAAGTATCACAGTGTATTCCCCACCAGGCTTAAAGGAACATTAAACTGCTGTACGCAAATACAAAAGAATAGCAACTAGTCTCCATATTATTGTATTTTATCCTAGTTCTGCAAACATCAGTTCTCCTGTTTAAATTGCGTATTCGTTTTAATAGCCAGATACTGAAGCTCCACCTCTTCATTCTGGGCGCCGCCATCTTGGAGCTCAGGTATTCTCGCAGCCTGTAAGTGCAGATTTACAGATCAGTAATATTTCCCACTCTTTAAAACTGTATAATTTGCTTGGGGTTAGGGTGCATGATACAGCGTGCAATCTTTACATTTTTATAGTTACACAAAATATATGTAAAAAAACCCCACCAATAATATAGAGCAATGCAGCCACTGCAAAGATGTAAAGCTCCTGTTCTATGTTATCTACCCTAACCTCAAGCACATTATACAGTTGTCAAAAACCTTGTTGATTTGTAAATGCAAGTGCTTCTGTCACTGTATGTATGAATACCTGTACTCTAAGATGGCAGCCCCCAGTACGAAGAGGTGAAACTTCACCTTCGGGCAACATTTCATTGGTTAAAATAGGAACATGGCTTTAAAGAGAGCTGCAGCAACAGGAGGAAAAGCAATAGCATAGTGAGCAGTAAGCATTCTAGAGTAGTTGTGCCCAGCAGTTTCATGTCCCTTTAAAGGACCAGTAAACACTGTAGATTTGCATAATCAACAAATGCAAGATAACAAGACAATACAATAGCATTTACTCTGAATTTCAAATGAGTAGTAGATTTTTTTCTAACAAATTTCAGTTATGTATGTTTCCACTCCCCCTGTACCATGTGATGACAATCAGCCAATTACAAATGCATATACATATAGTCTGAATTCTTGCACATGCTCAGAAGGAACTGGTGACTCAAAAAGTGTAAATATAAAAGACTGTGCACATTTTTTGTAATGGAAGTAAATTGCAAAGTTGTTTAAAATGACATGCTCTATCTGAATCATGAAAATTTAATTTGACCTGAGTGTCCCTTTAAGGCTAGCCAAGTTGCTAACAATATTGTAACTGTTAAGGCAGATTTTGTATTGCTAGCAGAGGCCTCACTGTGGTATAAACATTATAGGACTACTACATATAGGCTCCTGTAACAGGGGCAGTAAATGAAACAAAGAAATGTTTAACTTAGATGCCAATGTCCTCATTAAAGCAAATACATTACAACTGAGACTTTAAGGATGAGAAATAACACTGGGCTTAAATTACCCCTCCAACACTTTTTTGTTTTGGCCCTCTAGTGTCCTTTTCACATTGCTCAACTACCACTCTTCATTTTTAATATACATAAGGCTCCTTTTTTCAGTTTTTTTCTTTTCTTCTTTCTCCTCACCCTCTCTCGCCTTTCTCCTCACCCTCTCTCGCCTTTCTTCTCACACTCTCTCTCTCCTTTCTCCTCGCCCTCTCTCTCCTTTCTCCTCGCCCTCTCTCTCCTTTCTCCTCGCCCTCTCTCTCCTTTCTCCTCGCCCTCTCTCTCCTTTCTCCTCGCCCTCTCTCTTCTTTCTCCTCGCCCTCTCTCTTCTTTCTCCTCGCCCTCTCTCTTCTTTCTCCTCGCCCTCTTTCTTCTTTCTCCTCGCCCTCTCTTCTTTCTCCTCGCCCTCTCTCTCTTTTCTCCTCTCTCCCTCTCTCCCCCTCTCTCTCATCAGACTGTCTTCTCTCCCCTTTCTCCTCACTCTCTCCCCTTTCTCCTCACCCTCTCTCCCCTTTCTCCTCACCCTCTCTCCCCTTTCTCCTCACCCTCTCTCCCCTTTCTCCTCACCCTCTCTCCCCTTTCTCCTCACCCTCTCTCCCCTTTCTCCTCACCCTCTCTCCCCTTTCTCCTCACCCTCTCTCCCCTTTCTCCTCACCCTCTCTCCCCTTTCTCCTCACCCTCTCTCGCCTTTCTCCTCACCCTCTCTCGCCTTTCTCCTCACCCACTCTCTCTTTTCTCCTCTCTCTCTTTCCTCCCCCTCTCTCCTCAGTCTCTGTCTTCTCTCCCCTTTCTCCTCACTCCATCTCTCCTTTCTCCCGTCTCTTGGGCTGCTGAATCATCAGGTAGGAAGGCATGCTTGAGGGGGACGGTTGAAACTATTTTTTAGGCACATTGCATATTTAAGAGGGAGATAAATACATTATACAGCACTAATCAATAATGATTTATAAAAAAAAATGTTGTGTCCCTTTAACTTTTTTATAAAAATGTTACTGGACAGACAGATGATACTAGATTGATTCCTTCAATACCAGGACACCTGTCACTGCTATAACTTTTCAATATTCAATAACAAAAAGAACACTCGATTTATCAAGCCATTTGCCCACATTACAACTGCAAGTTCTCACAAGAAAACCTGCAGTCAGCATTTATCAAGCAGCAGTCATCATGTTTCTCTTGTAAGATGTATCGAGTCCACGGATTCATCCTTACTTGTGGGATATTCTCCTTCCCTACAGGAAGTGGCAGAGAGAGCACCCACAGCAGAGCTGTTTATATAGCTCCTCCCTTAGCTCCACCCCCCAGTCATTCTCTCTGCCTGCCAGGAGGGTCAATATATGACTACCGTGGACTTAAAGGATGCGTAGCTACACATCCCTATTCACAGAGATCATCATCAATTCCTCAGATTCGCCTTTTTGGGAGAAAGGTTCTACAAGCAGCGGTGCCTTCCGTTTAAGATCCCTGTCTTGTCCCTCCCTTCATCCGTGTCCTAAAGCTTTGGTATTGGTATCCCACAAGTAAGGATGAATCCGTGGACTCGATACATCTTACAAGAAAAAACATAATTTATGCTTACCTGATAAATTTATTTCTCTTGTGATGTATCGAGTCCACGGCCCGCCCTGTTTTTTAAGACAGGCATATTTTTTTTAATTTTATTTTAAAATTTTCAGTCACCACTGCACCCTATAGTTTCTCCTTTTTCTTCCTAACCTTTGGTCGAATTACTGGGGGGTGGAGCTAAGGGAGGAGCTATATAGACAGCTCTGCTGTGGGTGCTCTCTCTGCCACTTCCTGTAGGGAAGGAGAATATCCCACAAGTAAGGATGAATCCGTGGACTCGATACATCACAAGAGAAATAAATTTATCAGGTAAGCATAAATTATGTTTTCCTTTCTGACCGGGGAGATTGACAGCGCCTGCCCGCGCATGATTGGCGGTGCACGGGCAGGGGGCGGCATTGCACGCGCGCGCAAAATCACTGGCTGAACTTACCATTCCACGGGAGCGTTGATTGCTGCCTGCCAAAACCCAACTGGGGCAGATAGGGGCGAAGATGTACGCCCCTGTCCACCCTACCTTGATAAATTGTCCCCTTTATGCTGCTTACTTTACATTATTGTTTCACCACTGCATTTCCAGAAAGCAAACATTGCGTTGACGGAGTTCTCAACTCAGTGATCAGAATCATGTTTATGTCAAACTGATTATCAGTGAGCAATTTGGTTGGGAGGTTATTGTAATTTTTTTAAAATGATTTTAAAACAATTTTCTTCATGTAAATCAAAAGTATGAAACATTTTTGTGATACAAAATATTTTTGTTGCTTGACAGACCCTAGGAGCAAAACCTCTTGGTTCCTAACTTTGTTAATCCTTTTAATAAATAAGTTTTATTTTTGCATTGAACAATTATTTAGTTATAAATCAACATTTAAATGTGTATGGGTGCATTTCAGTTTTAAATCGAATCGTTTTTGTAATATTCTTCAGTTAGCAAAATGCTTCTAGTAAAAGCTATTGCTGTTTTTCAGCGGCATCCTCACATATCCTGTGAGGGCCTGTGCACAAACACCACACCTTCTCAGAAAGTCATCAGTTGCTTGCTTTATAGGACACAAATTAAGTGTTAATTGGCACAATACACACCACCGCCAGTTCTCTAGAGTCTAAGGCCCCAATTTATCAAAGTCTGGCGGACCTGATCCGACATTGCGGATCAGGTCTGCCAGACCTCGCTGAATACGGCGAGCAATATGCTCGCCGTATTCAGCATTGCACGAGCAGCTCACAAGTGCTGCTGGTGCAACGCTGCCCCCTGCAGACTCGCGGCCAATGGGCCGCCAGCAGAGGGGTGTCAATCAACCCGATCGTACTTGATCGGGTTGATTTCCGACGATGTCTGTCCGCCTGCTCTGAGCAGGCGGACAGGTTATGGAGCAGCGGTCTTTGTGACCGCTGCTTCATAACTGCTGTTTCTGGCAAGCCTTCAGGCTCGCCAGAAACACGGGGCATCAAGCTCCATTTGGAGCTTGATAGATATGCCCCATCATGTTCATGCATGGGCCCTTGTGGGATATCGCCTCCTGGTCAGCAGGTCAGTATTTCAGTTTTTGACCTTTCTATCCCTTTAATGACGAGAAAAAAGAGAACATTATAAAGTACACAAGTAAATATGGCAGTCTATAGGATTCCGGAAAACGCAGTCATCTGAGCAGCCAGTAAAGACCAATTATTAAACTTAAGTCTTCATTGTAAAGGTCTTCTAGAACTCTCTCTCAAATAAAAAAAAACATTTAAAGATAACATACATTGTAACAATCCAATTATGATAATTACAGTGTAGAATAACAATGCAAAGAGAAAACGTTAAACGGCAACACCAACGTACATAAACGCTTCCACATCCTAAGTAAGATAGCTATTAACCCCAATGTCCTGGTAGGGCTCCTAACTTGTTCATTATCTTACATGTATCTACACACAGTTTTGCTTAAAGGGACAGTCAACACTTCCGTTAACATTATTTGAGATAGAAATATAAGAACCGAAGATCCGCCTGCACTATACCCCTTCTGCCATGCCGCCCTGCTTCTGTAATAATCACTTTCGCTAACTTGTCTAATACCGGGTAAATATGGCAGCCAGACTCCCCCCACCGTTACGTAGCTGCCTTCTTCTTCAAATGATCATCAAATCAGAATCCAGTCCTTGGACAGAAATTGCACGCGCTTGCAATTTCTGTCCAAGGACTGGATTCTGATTTGATGATCATTTGAAGAAGAAGGCAGCTACGTAACGGTGGGGGGAGTCCGGCTGCCATATTTACCCGGTATTAGACAAGTTAGCGAAAGTGATTATTACAGAAGCAGGGCGGCATGGCAGAAGGGGTATAGTGCAGGCGGATCTTCGGTTCTTATATTTCTATCTCAAATAATGTTATCGGAAGTGTTGACTGTCCCTTTAATCCTATAAATACTTTTATGGTTGGCTGCACAAATTTCTTGCTTTCTCTTAAATTTCTAATAAATGTGTCTTACCCATCTTATTATGTAGTGACTAAAAATAACATAATTGTTTTTATCTTCTTCACCATGTTTACAATTATTCTGGTATTTTTATTTTTAGTTTTGTATTTTTAAATTGTAACCTAGTTATCGATTTTTATTTTTTGGATAAAACATTCTGTGGTGTCTGTTTCCTTTTGAAGCAGATAATGCTTTGCAGTGTAATCATTAGACTTGCATTGTTTAAACATAAAAGGTCTCTAAAAATATAGAGCAAAGTGCTTGCAGTATGGTTATGTAGAGTTACGGATATACAGTATAGTGTTTCTGTGCCTGCATGCATTATAATAAGGCTTTTTTTAGTGCTTAGTATTACAATAAAACCAAGCTGCATTCAGCAGTACAGCATTAAAACTGAATATTTTTTTCAGTGGATATGGCACACACACACACTAAAATAAATTCTAAATTCTATTTAAAGGGACACTGAACCCAATTTTTTTCTTCTGTGATTCAGATAGAGTGTGCAATTTTAAGCAACTTTCTAATTTACTCTTATTATCAATTTTCTTCGTTCTCTTGCTGTCTTTATTTGAAAAAGGCATCTAAACGTGTTTGGTTTTTTTGGTTCAGCCCGCAGGACAGCACTTTTATATCGGTGGATGAATTTATCCACCAATCAGCAAGAACAACCAAAGGTTGTTCACCAAAAATTGGCCGGCATCTAAACTTACATTCTTGCATTTCAAATAAAGATACCAAGAGAATGAAGAAAATTTGATAATAGGAGTAAATTATAAAGGATAACTTTTTATGAAACCAGATAATTCATAAAATGTACAGCTCTTTGCCAGCAGGGTGGTTCTAGACCAGGGTTCTTCAAACTCCCCCCCCCCCCCCAAGACCCAGTATAACCATACCACATGCCTTTGTGACCCTATTTTTATGCTTGATCTGAAAATTTATGAGGTAATATACAACAAGATTGCTGCAATTTTTTGCAAAGAGAGTAAAATGTGTGTTTACGTTATACCTCATTGTAGCTAAATGTTGTTGTAAAAGGTAATAACACACACACACTCTTATACAATACACACACACACACACACACATACTCTTATACAATACACACACACACACTCTCTTATACAATATATGCACACACACACACTCTTATACAATACACACACACACACACATATTTTTGTATTGTATTCTAAGCCAATATGGCTTCCAAAGAGTGTAATATTACAAACGCATATTTTTTCTTGCAACATTTCACGGGTTTGTCGTCGAGCCCACATATCGGGTAATTCCCCTTTAATTGTTTTTGAGTTAAGTTGTTTAAAATGTAACTTATTGCTATGATATATTATAACATGACAAACTGAAATGGCTACTTAATCATACCATCTATTGCACTTTGTAGGGGTACATTTATTATACCTGAATGCGGACAAGTACACTACTTGCGAAGCTGTCCTCATCATACATTGCAGGGTGACACTCTTGCACAATGCCGCCCCCTGCTCTATCGCAACCAGTTGCACTAGAGCAGGGCATGTCAATTACCCTGAATGGGGGAATTGATCTCGCCCAGTGGCGTCACTAGGGGGTGCGGGCTGCACCTGAGTGAAACCCTCCAGGGGGTGACACCACCAAAATTTTTTTTTTTTTTTTTTTTTTTTAAATTTTATTGAAATTCAAAGAAATACAATGTAGAGATGCATATATTTTTTTATTAGAGGGGCCAGCATTTGTGAACATTAGTGGGACTGGGGAAGTTGTAGACACTTCATTTTTTTGAGCCAGCGCTGCAATTTCCACAAATAGTTTTCCCGGCTGCTTTTGCTTGTTTGTACTTTGCTCCTCCACTGCCCAATTTCACTATGAATGTTGTGGGCATGCCGTGGGGCTTGCAAAGTTGCGCTGCTAGCCTAAACCTGCCTGCCTATCTGTGTGGAGCAGTGGAGTCACTCACTGCTGTGCTGTCTCTCTAATCGGGAACTGGGAAATCATGAGGGGGATGCCTGGCACCTGACTGCATGACTGTCTGACACTGT
Organism: Bombina bombina; assembly: GCF_027579735.1. Taxonomy (NCBI): domain Eukaryota; kingdom Metazoa; phylum Chordata; class Amphibia; order Anura; family Bombinatoridae; genus Bombina; species Bombina bombina. The sequence goes on along the minus strand of NC_069501.1, from coordinate 971,288,132 downwards.
CTCTAAAGCGAAGGAGCCACGTATAATGCCCACCAGACCGGTACGGTTACGGTACACTAAGTTCACACTGAAGAGGTAGGAGGGGAGGGCAGGCGGGGGTCTGGGGGTGGCCAGAGAGTAGAGGTGCTTGGCCATAAGAAGCGGTAAACACGCGGCCCGGGGCTGTGCACTGACAGCCTTGGAACAGAGTCAGAGAGCAGAATTTTCATAGTTTGCGCGCCTAAACCTTTTCTTTAGTGATTTATTTTTAGAGTGCTCTGTTTATCTTTCATTTGATGCTCTGCTGAGCCAGGGAGCATCTCTAGGCATGAGCTTTATAATTAATGCAGTGCAGTTTACATATTTTGTATGTGTGTGTGTCTGAGTGTTTTTGTGTGTGTGTGTGTCTGAGTGCTTTTGTGTGTGTGTCTGAGTGCTTTTGTGTGTGTGTCTGAGTGCTTTTGTGTGTGTGTCTGAGTGCTTTTGTGTGTGTGACTGAGTGCTTTTGTGTGTGTGACTGAGTGTTTTTGTGTGTGTCTGAGTGTTTGTGTGTGTGTCTGAGTGCTTTTGTGTGTGTGACTGAGTGCTTTTGTGTGTGTGTCTGAGTGTTTGTGTGTGTGTCTGAGTGTTTGTGTGTGTGTCTGAGTGTTTGTGTGTGTGTCTGAGTGTTTGTGTGTGTGTCTGAGTGTTTGTGTGTGTGTCTGAGTGCTTTTGTGTGTGTGACTGAGTGCTTTTGTGTGTGTGACTGAGTGTTTTTGTGTGTGTGTCTGAGTGTGTGTGTGTCTGAGTGTGTGTGTGTCTGAGTGTGTGTGTGTCTGAGTGTGTGTGTGTCTGAGTGTGTGTGTGTCTGAGTGTGTGTGTGTGTGTGTGTGTGTGTCTGAGTGTTTGTGTGTGTGTCTGAGTGTTTGTGTGTGTGTCTGAGTGCTTTTGTGTGTGTGACTGAGTGTTTTTGTGTGTGTGACTGAGTGTTTTTGCGCGTGTGTCTGAGTGTATTTCCGAGTGTTTGTGTGTGCATCCGAGTGTGTTTTTAAGTGTGTCTGAGTGTGTCTGAGTGTTTGTGTGTGTGCCTGTGTTTTTGTGTTTGTGTGTGTTTGCTTTCTGGGGGGAGAGGGGGGTGACACCATAACGTACCGCACCGGGTGACACCAACCCTAGTGACGCCACTGATCTCGCCACTTCTGAGGTGGCGAAGAAGAAAAAAGCTCCACATAGACAAAAAAGCTGCGAACCTAGCTTAAAGGGACATAATACTCATATGCTAAATCATATGAAACTGATGCAGTATAACTGCAAAAAGCTGACCGGAAAATATCACCTGAGCATCTCTATGTAAAAAAGGAAGATATTTTACCTCACAATTTCCTCAGCTCAGCAGAGTAAGTTCTCTGTAAAAAGTTATACTCAGCTGCAGCCAAGCTGCAAGTAAACTGCAGCCAATCAGCATTAGCAGTGCTGATCTCATGAGATTTGACTTAACTCTCATGAAATTTCATTGTAAACTTCCTTACACTGAATAGGGAAATAACATGAGTGCACGAGGCTCATCCCTTTGGCTGTCCCGGGACAGACATACTGATTTGCTGCTTAGAAGTCCTTTACAATGGGATGTGGCTACTGAGAAACTTTTGAGGTAAAATATCTTTCTTTTTTACATAGAGATGTTCAGGTGATATTTTCTAGTCAGCTTTTTACATCTATACTGCATCACTTTCAAGTGTTTAAAAATTTGGGTATTATGGCCCTTTAATACCTTTACCCCATAGTATATGTTCCATTTCTTTGTAACATTGCACAATTATCATAAAGGTTTGAAGTGATCTTTATTGATTATTTCTAAAACAAAATAAATACGGAACAAGTATCTCAATTAACCTTTGTGGTGAGCATTAAGAATTGGTTCTTTGTAGTTTATTGACAGAGGCTGAAAAATGTATAGTTTGTCTCCTCAATCACAAAGAGTGCACTCCAATGCTATTAATAAGAGGTCACTCCTCTCTAGTGCAGAAACCATTATCAGCTGATTACTTTTGACCAGTAAATAGTTATTACAATCTACTGAACACCGCTATAATGCTGATTTCCCCCTCCCCCTCCTTTATGTGCAAGGAAAAAATGTTTTATATCAGGTAACACTTAGCACAGAGCTTTGCAAATACTTATAGCTGATGTAGAAGCCAACCAAATTTTTTTTTATATAGAACAATCTAAAATTGAAAACAAACAGGTAAAATTCTGGGATATGTTGCTGCTTGGCCTCTGGTATTTGTGAAACCCCAGCTTAACGTGTGTTATGGGATAGAGTGCATCCCTTTTATCTTAGGCCTGGTTTTCTTTTCAATGATGGCCCACCATAAAAAGTAAAGGAGAGAACAGCCAAATAGATTTAATGAAAATCTTGTCGGTTAGGGGTACTTGAGAATTGGGGTGGAGAAACGGTGTCATAAATAACATATAGTTTTACATTTAATTTAAAATATATTTAAATGTGTTCATTTAACCTTTTTAAATGTTTACATGTGCCCAAAAAAGTCTTGCTGTATGTTTCATTTTCGAACAGGACAGTCCAAGCTACGGCCTAGGTGCCACAATGAAGCCCTTCACACACTACTGTCTCCATTTCCATATCTAGTAACTTGCAAGATTTGACTTGGTGTCTTTAGATTTAAGCACCAATCTCCAGGTCCCTGGCCTAGTTACTCAGTCCTTGAAGAGAACATGTCTTTCTGGTGCATTAGCATGCCATGTCACATATAATGCCTCGCTGCTAGGAAAAGCAGTCTCCTCTTCCTTCCCCTTGCCATGGTGTGTGAGAGAGAGCACACTATGCAGACAGCAGGGTAGGAACCTGATGTGGGTAGGTGGGTGACAGGGGGCTTCAGTGTCAGGGGTCTGATGTAGGAATATGTTTATTAAAGAGGGGCTGCATGGCCAAAAGTAAACGTGCGCCTGAGAGGGGCTGCATGGCCAAAAGTAAACGTGTGCCTGAGAGGAGCTGCATGGCCAAAAGTAAATGTGTGCCTGAGAGGGGCTGCATGGCCAAAAGTAAACGTGTGCCTGAGAGGGGCTGCATGGCCAAAAGTAAACGTGTGCCTGAGAGGAGCTGCATGGCCAAAAGTAAATGTGTGCCTGAGAGGGGCTGCATGGCCAAAAGTAAATGTGTGCCTGAGAGGAGCTGCATGGCCAAAAGTAAATGTGTGCCTGAGAGGGGCTGCATGGCCAAAAGTAAACGTTTGCCTGAGAGGAGCTGCATGGCCAAAAGTAAACATATGTGCCTGAGAGGGGCTGCATGGCCAAAATTAAACGTGTGCCTGAGAGGGGCTGCATTGCCAAAATTAAACGTGTGCCTGAGAGGGGCTGCATGGCCAAAAGTAAACGTTTGCCTGAGAGGGGCTGCATGGCCAAAATTAAACGTGTGCCTGAGAGGGGCTGCATGGCCAAAAGTAAACGTTTGCCTGAGAGGGGCTGCATGGCCAAAAGTAAACGTTTGCCTGAGAGGGGCTGCATGGCCAAAAGTAAACGTTTGCCTGAGAGGGGCTGCATGGCCAAAAGTAAACGTGTGCCTGAGAGGGGCTGCATGGCCAAAATTAAACGTGTGCCTGAGAGGGGCTGCATGGCCAAAAGTAAACGTGCGCCTGAGAGGGGCTGCATGGCCAAAAGTAAGTTTCTATTTCTATTGTCAAAAGTAAGTTTGTGCCTGAGAGGGGCTGCATGGCCAAAAGTAAATGCGTGCCTGAGAGAGGCTGCATGGCCAAAAGTAAACGTGCGCCTGAGAGGGGCTGCATGGCCAAAAGTAAATGTGTGCCTGAGAGGAGCTGCATGGCCAAAAGTAAATGTGTGCCTGAGAGGGGCTGCATGGCCAAAAGAAAACGTTTGCCTGAGAGGAGCTGCATGGCCAAAAGTAAACATATGTGCCTGAGAGGGGCTGCATGGCCAAAATTAAACGTGTGCCTGAGAGGGGCTGCATGGCCAAAATTAAACGTGTGCCTGAGAGGGGCTGCATGGCCAAAAGTAAACGTTTGCCTGAGAGGGGCTGCATGGCCAAAAGTAAACGTGTGCCTGAGAGGGGCTGCATGGCCAAAATTAAACGTGTGCCTGAGAGGGGCTGCATGGCCAAAAGTAAACATATGTGCCTGAGAGGGACTGCATGGCCAAAAGTAAACGTGCGCCTGAGAGGGGCTGCATGGCCAAAAGTAAGTTTCTATTTCTATTGTCAAAAGTAAGTTTGTGCCTGAGAGGGGCTGCATGGCCAAAAGTAAATGCGTGCCTGAGAGAGGCTGCATGGCCAAAAGTAAACGTGCGCCTGAGAGGGGCTGCATGGCCAAAAGTAAATGTGTGCCTGAGAGGAGCTGCATGGCCAAAAGTAAATGTGTGCCTGAGAGGGGCTGCATGGCCAAAAGAAAACGTTTGCCTGAGAGGAGCTGCATGGCCAAAAGTAAACATATGTGCCTGAGAGGGGCTGCATGGCCAAAAGTAAACGTGTGCCTGAGAGGGGCTGCATGGCCAAAATTAAACGTGTGCCTGAGAGGGGCTGCATGGCCAAAAGTAAACGTTTGCCTGAGAGGGGCTGCATGGCCAAAAGTAAACGTGTGCCTGAGAGGGGCTGCATGGCCAAAATTAAACGTGTGCCTGAGAGGGGCTGCATGGCCAAAAGTAAACATATGTGCCTGAGAGGGACTGCATGGCCAAAAGTAAACGTGCGCCTGAGAGGGGCTGCATGGCCAAAAGTAAGTTTCTATTTCTATTGTCAAAAGTAAGTTTGTGCCTGAGAGGGGCTGCATGGCCAAAAGTAAACATATGTGCCTGAGAGGGGCTGCATGGCCAAAAGTAAACGTGTGCCTGAGAGAGGCTGCATGGCCAAAAGTAAACGTGCGCCTGAGAGGGGCTGCATGGCCAAAAGAAAACGTTTGCCTGAGAGGAGCTGCATGGCCAAAAGTAAACATATGTGCCTGAGAGGGGCTGCATGGCCAAAATTAAACGTGTGCCTGAGAGGGGCTGCATGGCCAAAATTAAACGTGTGCCTGAGAGGGGCTGCATGGCCAAAAGTAAACGTTTGCCTGAGAGGGGCTGCATGGCCAAAAGTAAACATGTGCCTGAGAGGGGCTGCATGGCCAAAATTAAACGTGTGCCTGAGAGGGGCTGCATGGCCAAAAGTAAACATATGTGTCTGAGAGGGACTGCATGGCCAAAAGTAAACGTGCGCCTGAGAGGGGCTGCATGGCCAAAAGTAAGTTTCTATTTCTATTGTCAAAAGTAAGTTTGTGCCTGAGAGGGGCTGCATGGCCAAAAGTAAACATATGTGCCTGAGAGGGGCTGCATGGCCAAAAGTAAACGTGTGCCTGAGAGAGGCTGCATGGCCAAAAGTAAACGTGCGCCTGAGAGGGGCTGCATGGCCAAAAGTAAATGCGTGCCTGAGAGGGGCTGCATGGCCAAAAGTAAACGTGCGCCTGAGAGGGGCTGCATGGCCAAAAGTAAATGCGTGCCTGAGAGAGGCTGCATGGCCAAAAGTAAACGTGCGCCTGAGAGGGGCTGCATGGCCAAAAGTAAATGCGTGCCTGAGAGGGGCTGCATGGCCAAAAGTAAACGTGTGCCTGAGAGAGGCTGCATGGCCAAAAGTAAACGTGTGCCTGAGAGAGGCTGCATGGCCAAAAGTAAACGTGTGCCTGAGAGGGGCTGCATGGCCAAAAGTAAACGTGTGCCTGAGAGGGGCTGCATGGCCAAAAGTAAACGTGTGCCTGAGAGGGGCTGCATGGCCAAAAGTAAATGTGTGCCTGAGACGGGCTGCATGGCCAAAAGTAAATGTGTGCCTGAGACGGGCTGCATGGCCAAAAGTAAATGTGTGCCTGAGAGAGGCTGCATGGCCAAAAGTAAATGTGTGCCTGAGAGGGGCTGCATGGCCAAAAGTAAACGTGTGCCTGAGAGAGGCTGCATGGCCAAAAGTAAACGTGTGCCTGAGAGAGGCTGCATGGCCAAAAGTAAACGTGTGCCTGAGAGAGGCTGCATGGCCAAAAGTAAATGTGTGCCTGAGAGGAGCTGCATGGCCAAAAGTAAACGTGTGCCTGAGAGGGGCTGCATTTTCAAAGGCAATATGGGGTGTCATTTATGCAGTACTGGCAATATCCAACAGTTAACCTGCTGCCAGTTGAATTAAATGTATACTGGTAATAAAATAGTTAACTTGTTTCGAGTCTCATTCTGAAAGTTTCCAGTTATGTCCATTTCAAACATACAGCTTAATTTCCCTGCAGCCATCTCATTCGTATCCTCAGTGTAGGTCCAGTGAATAGGTTTCTGTGTGCTTTTATTATTATTATTATTATTATTATTATTATTATTATCATCATCATCATCATCATCATCATCATCATCATCATCATCATCATCATTTATCTATAAAGGGCAAACAAATTCCTTAGCCCTGGTTACAAATAGGGATAGACAATGTCACTGATTCAGGTAAATAAGAAATACAGATACATAAAACATATGAGAGGAGGATGTAATCTTAAAATATGTCTTGCTAAAAATAAATAAATAACAAGTTATAAGTAATGTGTTGTTCAGCGCACCAATACCCCCTGTTTTAGTAATAAGTAATTGAAATGTTATAGAAATATATACTTCATAACTGTGTTTACCAGCCTTTGTGACGTGTCATTTGAAGAACTTTTTGAGGGATAGCGCATTATGGGCTCACAAAAACATGAATTTATTTATTTGTTACTGAAATCTGCCAAAAGGGTTATGTTTAAAGAGACAGTAAACAAATTGAGATTTTTATATAAAGTGTTTAGTGCATAATGAAACAACTTTGCAATATACTTTTGTTGTTTATTTTGTCCCCATTTCATGTAATTTAGCACTGAGAATTGAGGATTTTTCTAATTCTCAGAACTTAATACTCCTGCCGACTTCTTATGGCTAATCCTGCTACATATATTCCCCAATTGTCTTTATCTGATAACAATTGCTAAAACATGAATTTCATACGAACGTTATGACATTGACTAGCCTTGTTATAGTTTGGCTATTTGTATATATATGTTATTCTATAGAAACACAACAGATATGTCTTGTAATTACAAGGTGTTTACTGTCCCTTTATTGTAGTCTAAAACGCCTTTTGTCATCAGTGTGACTTCACCCCAGTGACATAAACTTTATAAAACATGAAGCACATGTTACATTTGCAGCATCCCTCTTTAAAATAGTGATTAAAAAATGTGCAAAATACGACCAAATAATGGAAGGGAAAACTTTCTTATTATAACAATAAAAAAAATGGCAAAACACATAAAACGTTATATTTAGATCTAGTAATTTAATTAAACAGTAATCAGAAAAAAACGTGAGATAGAAAGGCAACATCCCCAAAAAAGCCATGGCCCGTACAGAAAAGGTTAGTTATATTTTAATGTAATTTTTTTATTATTATGAATGTCTGAAAAGTAATGCTTTGCCCTATGTCTATACTGATAAATTATGATGTAAGAATGAGCTCTGTTGCCATCAATAAATCTATTTGCTGTAACTGTCATTTTAAAAAAATGGGGCAAGATCTAGGGTAACTACGGTAACACTATTCTAGTCATTTGTTACTTCATCCAATAAAGAGCTTAAAGGGACACTGAACCAATATTTTTTTCTTTCATGATTCAGACAGAGCATGAAATTTTAAGCAACTTTATAATTTACTCCTATTATCAATTTTTCTTCGTTCTCTTGCTATCTTTATTTTAAAAGCAGGAATGTAAATCTTAGCAGCCAGCCCATTTTAGGTTCAGCACCATGGATAGCACTTGTTTATTGGAGGTTTACATTTACCACCAATAAGCAAGCATAACCCAGGTTCTCAACCAAAAATGGGCCGGCTCCTATGCATCATATTCCTGCTTTTTAAATAAAGATAGCAAGAGAACGAAGAAAAATTGATAAAAGGAGTACATTAGAAAGTTGCTTAAAATGGCATGCTCTATCTGATTCATGAAAGAAAAATTTTGGGTTTAGTGTCCCTTTAAGACCATGGCAGCTTGAATTTGCCGGTCTCTATCATTTAAAATTTCAATAAAGAATGGAATCATGTTACAAGTTCATGGATATTTGTAGTTAAAACTAGTAAGTGAAAACGCATTATAAAATGTAGCTGTCCATAAACTGTTATTGAATGTTATTTCGATTTTTTTGAGGAATGTTCCCTCCTATATTATAAACAATTTGATACCAGCATTGTCTTAAATGTATTAGAGGTCAGATAGTATTGCTTGAATTTGTTCTACTTCTTGTCAGTTGTGTGAGCATTCCTTGGGTTAATGAACCACAGAATAAAAATGGCTTTTTTTTTAGTATACTAGAATAAAATAATATGGGAAAATAAAACTTATTTTTAACTACAATATAACTGTTAACTGACAGACTGCTCCTACAAATAGCATGCAGTAATTCAATCTAATGCACATTGAATGTATTTAAAGGGACATTAAACCCAAACTGTTCTCATGATTCAGATGAACATACAATTTGAAATAACTTTCCAATTTACTTCTATTATTAAATTTGCTTCATTCTCTTTTTAGTGTGTGTTTAAAGAACCATTAAATACAGTAGCATTGCATAACTAGCAAGTGCATAATAAACAGACAATGCAATACGCTGTATTTCAAATAAGCAGATTTTTTTTCTGAAAATGTAATTTTCCCCATTTGCTGGCCTCCTATATCATGTTGCAGTCATCAGCCAATCATAGACTAGTATACGTTTACACTGTGAACTCTTGCACATGCTCAGTAGTAGCTGGTGCCTCAGAAAGTGTGTATATATAAAAAGACTGGGCAGAATTTGAAAAAGGAAGTAAATTGGAATGTCTCTTAAAATTGCATGCTCTACCTAAATCATGAAAGTATCATTTTGACTACAGTGTCCCTTTAAAGAGCAGCAATGCACTATTTGGAGCTAGCTGAACACACTGAGGGCCCGAAAGCTCTTCTATTCAGGGGAGATGATCTAAGATGTTTTTGTCAATATGGCGAGGTCCCTCAAATAATTTTTTAAAGGCAAATTTTACCTTGAGAGAGATTTTTTTTTCTATTTAGGGTTCTGGATATGAAGGAGACTCCTTAATTACAATATAAACTCTGAAAAAATCCCAAAGATTTTGCATGATTTCTCTCTTGACCATAGGCCCCTGAGTGAGCAAATGCAGAGGCAATATTTGCACCTGCCAATGATCTGCTTCTGAGCCTACCTAGGTATGCTTTTCAACAAAGGATTCCAAGCAAACAAAGCAAATGAGATAATAGAAGTAAATTGGAAAGTTGCATAAAATTGCATGCTTTATCTGAATCATGAAAGAATACTTTTGGGTTTCATATCCCTTAAAAGCCTTTGTGGCGGTCCGGTTTCCCCTCTTTCTCTCGCTCTCGCTCTCTCTCCTATCTAAAAATGACTTTAAGGAAGTATTTTACAGTTTATGTTTAAAGGACAATGCCTTTTATTTTTATTTTTTTACTGGAAATCATTTTTTGTTTGCATTACAATTAGACTGGAATGCACATGGGATCTATTTTGATTTTGAATAGAAGCATTTATGCAATACACATGTATTAGTGAAAATGACCCTAGTAAAGATATGACATTTTCACTGGTAGCGGTCACTGTTTATAAAGCATATGTAAATATGTCCTGGTTACCCTTCCTCAAACACTGCCCTTGCTTACAGAGCTGACAGTATTGCACTTTAAGTAACAAGAGAGAGTCTCTCTCAGCAGAGCAGTGTTTTTCATCCAGGTGTACAATAATTTGCAGCTTTATGTAGAAGCCAAGAGTTAAAGGGACATTGCAATGTGATTTTTTTTTTCTCTCCCTTAAAGGGCCATGATACCCAAATGTTGAAACAATTTAAAGTGATGCAGCATAGCTGTAAAAAGCTGACTAGAAAATATCACCTGAACATCTCTATGTAAAAAAGAAAGATATTTTACCTCAAAAGTTCCTCAGTAGCCACATCCCATTGTAAAGGACTTCTAAGCAGCTAATCAGTATGTCTGTACCGGGACAGCTAAGGGATTGAGCCTCAAGCCCTTTCATGTTATTTCTCTATTCAGTTTAAGGAGGTTTACGATGAAATCTCATGAGAGTTAAGTCAAATCTCATGAGATCACCGTAAAAGAGTTCATGACCTCAGCACTGTTGATGCTGATTGGCTGCTGTTCATTACTTCATTTTTTATTTTTTTTTACCTGCAGCTGGGCAGCAGCTAAGGTATATTTTTTACACAGAACGTACTCTGCTGAGCTGAGGAAATTGTGAGGTAAAATATCTTCCTTTTTTACATAGAGATGGTCAGGTGATATTTTCCTGTCAGCTTTTTACAGTTAAACTGCATCAGTTTCAAGTGATTTAGCAAATGAGTATTATGTCCCTTTAATGTGTTTCCAATGATCCATTTTACCTGATGGAGGCCTAGATTTAGAGTTGGGCGGTAGCCGTCAAAACCAGCGTTAGAGGCTCCTAACGCTGGTTTTGGGCTACCGCCGGTATTTAGAGTCAGTCATTAAAGGGTCTAACGCTCACTTTCCAGCTGCGACTTTTCCATACCGCAGATCCCCTTACGTCAATTGTGTATCCTATCTTTTCAATGGGATCTTCCTAACGCTGGTATTTAGAGTCGTGGCTGAAGTGAGCGTTAGAAATCTAACGACAAAACTCCAGCCGCAGAAAAAAGTCAGTAGTTAAGAGCTTTCTGGGCTAACGCCGGTTTATAAAGCTCTTAACTACTGTGCTCTAAAGTACACTAACACCCATAAACTACCTATGTACCCCTAAACCGAGATCCCCCCACATCGCCGCCACTCGATTACATTTTTTTTAACCCCTAATCTGCCGACCGCCACCTACGTTATACTTATGTACCCCTAATCTGCTGCCCCTAACACCGCCGACCCCTATATTATATTTATTAACCCCTAATCTGCCCCCCTCAACGTCGCCTCCACCTGCCTACAATTATTAACCCCTAATCTGCCGAGCGTACCGCACCGCTACTGTAATAAAGTTATTAACCCCTAATCCGCCTCAATAACCCTATAATAAATAGTATTAACCCCTAATCTGCCCTCCCTAACATCGCCGACACCTAACTTCAATTATTAACCCCTAATCTGCCGACCGAATCTCGCCGCTACTGTAATAAATGGATTAACCTCTAAAGCTAAGTCTAACACTAACACCCCCCTAAGTTAAATATAATTTAAATCTAACGAAATAAATTAACTCTTATTAAATAAATTATTCCTATTTAAAGCTAAATACTTACCTGTAAAATAAACCCTAATATATCTACAATATAAATTATAATTATATTATAGCTATTTTAGGATTTATATTTATTTTACAGGTAACGTTGTATTTATTTTAACCAGGTACAATAGCTATTAAATAGTTAATAACTATTTAATAGCTAAAATAGTTAAAATAATTACAAAATTACCTGTAAAATAAATCCTAACCTAAGTTACAATTAAACCTAACACTACACTATCAATAAATAAATTAAATAAAATACCTACAATTACCTACAATCAAACCTAACACTACACTATCAATACATTAATTAAATACAATGCCTACAAATAACTACAATTAAATAAACTAACTAAAGTACAAAAAATAAAAAAGAACTAAGTTACAAAAAATAAAAAAATATTTACAAACATTAGAAAAATATTACAACAATTTTAAACTAATTACACCTACTCTAAGCCCCCTAATAAAATAACAAAGACCCCCAAAATAAAAAAATGCCCTACCCTATTCTAAATTAAAAAAGTTCAAAGCTCTTTTACCTTACCAGCCCTGAACAGGGCCCTTTGCGGGGCATGCCCCAAAGAATTCAGCTCTTTTGCCTGTAAAAAAAACACATACAATACCCCCCCCCAACATTACAACCCACCACCCACATACCCCTAATCTAACCCAAACCCCCCTTAAATAAACCTAACACTAAGCCCCTGAAGATCTTCCTACCTTATCTTCACCTCGCCGGGTATCACACCGATCCGTCCTGGCTCCAAAACCTTCATCCAACCCAAGCGGGGGCTGGCGATCCATAATCCTGCGGCTGAAGAGGTCCAGAAGAGGCTCCAAAGTCTTCATCCTATCCGGGAAGAAGAGGCGATCCAGACCGGCAACCATCTTGATCCAAGCGGCATCTTCTATCTTCATCCGATGAGGAACGGCTCCATCGTGAAGACCTCCAGCGCGGATCAATCTTCTTCCTCCAACGTCCAACTGAAGAATGATGGTTCCTTTAAGGGACGTCATCCAAGATGGCGTCCCTCGAATTCCGATTGGCTGATAGGATTCTATCAGCCAATCGGAATTAAGGTAGGAAAATTCTGATTGGCTGATGGAATCAGACAATCAGAATCAAGTTCAATCCGATTGGCTGATCCGATGAGCCAATCAGATTGAGCTCGCATTCTATTGGCTCTTCCAATCAGCCAATAGAATGCGTTCTCAATCTGATTGGCTGATCGGATCAGCCAATCGGATTGAACTTGATTCTGATTGGCTGATTCCATCAGCCAATCAGAATTTTCCTACCTTAATTCCGATTGGCTGAAAGAATCCTATCAGCCAATCGGAATTCGAGGGACGCCATCTTGGATGACGTCCCTTAAAGGAACCGTCATTCTTCAGTTGGACGTCGTCGGAAGAAGATAGATCCGCGCTGGAGGTCTTCACGATGGAGCCGTTCCTCATCGGATGAAGATAGAAGATGCCGCTTGGATTAAGATGGTTGCCGGTCTGGATCGCCTCTTCTTCCCAGATAGGATGAAGACTTTGGAGCCTCTTCTGGACCTCTTCAGCCGCAGGATTATGGATCGCCAGCCCCCGCTTGGGTTGGATGAAGATTTTGGAGCCCGGACCGATCGGTGATACCCGGCGAGGTGAAGATAAGGTAGGAAGATCTTCAGGGGCTTAGTGTTAGGTTTATTTAAGGGGGTTTGGGTTAGATTAGGGGTATGTGGGTGGTGGGTTGTAATGTTGGGGGGGGTATTGTATGTGGGTTTTTTTTACAGGCAAAAGAGCTGAATTCTTTGGGGCATGCCCCGCAAAGGGCCCTTTTCAGGGCTGGTAAGGTAAAAGAACTTTGAACTTTTTTAATTTAGAATAGGGTAGGGCATTTTTTTTATTTTGGGGGTCTTTGTTATTTTATTAGGGGGCTTAGAGTAGGTGTAATTAGTTTAAAATTGTTGTAATATTTTTCTAATGTTTGTAAATATTTTATTATTTTTTGTAACTTAGTTCTTTTTTATTTTTTGTACTTTAGTTAGTTTATTTAATTGTAGTTATTTGTAGGTATTGTATTTAATTAATGTATTGATAGTGTAGTGTTAGGTATAATTGTAGGTAGTTTATTTAATTTATTTATTGATAGTGTAGTGTTAGGTTTAATTTTAACTTAGGTTAGGATTTATTTTACAGGTAATTTTGTAATTATTTTAACTATTTTAGCTATTAAATAGTTCTTAACTATTTAATAGC